>NC_134398.1:83719622-84007911 GCF_050003625.1 Haematobia irritans
ATATATATATATATATATATATATATATATATATATATATATATATATATATATATATATATATATATATATATATATATATATATATATATATAATATATATATATATATATATATATATATATATATATATATATATATATATATATATATATATATATATATATATATATATATATATATATATATATATATATATATATATATATATATATATATATATATATATAATATATATATATATATATATATATATATATATATATATATATATATATATATATATATATATATATATATATATATATATATATATATTATATATATATATATATATATATATATATATATATATATATATATATATATATATATATATATATATATATATATATTATATATATTATATATATATATATATATATATATATATATATATATATATATATATATATATATATATTATATATATATATATATATATATATATATAATATATATATATATATATATATATATATATATATATATATATATATATATATATATATATATATATATATATATATATATATATATATATATATATATATATATATATATATATATATATATATATATATATATATATATATATATATATATATATTATATATTATATATATATATATATATATATTATATATATAATATATATATATATATATATATATAATATATATATATATATATATATATATATATATATATATATATATATATATATATATATAATTTCCTGTCGTTCGTTCGCATGACTTAGGTTACTGTCGAATGCTACCTTTACCAGATCTCAATTATTTAAATTTCCTGAAAAATATCCATACATTTTAAAAATTATTTTCCATAAAATTCAATCTGGCATCGCCCTTCTTTTGGCAATCTTTTCCCACTTCTGATATTTGGTTTAGCTCAATAATTTTTTAACAAATTAGCCCACGTAGAGAGATAAGGATATGTATTTCCATATTTCTAAAATAATTACAGTTCAGTTCTCCTTTTAATGAGTGTTTCATTCGAAATGTATGTGTTTGTTCGTGTTAGACTTTCCCTTAAACGGTCTCTATGGCGGTTATAAAGAAAAAATAGATCGATATAATTAACTTTTATCACATATTTACAATAAATTATTAAGTTTTTATCAATTATTAAGTTTTTCGTATTTATAAATGCCTTTTTCCACAAAACGAAAGGTCTTTACCAAGTGAGTGGTTTTGACATTTCAGTTCGTTAAAATGCGAACGAATCGAGTTATGCGCTTTACAGACTATCAGTTATTCCGAACGGAATGTCAATGTTTGTAAAGCGGACCTTAGACGGTCGGATAAACACTACGACAGAGGTTCGCCTATTCGTTGTGTGTTCGTTCAAGTTTTACCCTCACACTGCACGAACAATTATGATAACAACATGAAGAAATAAGAAGAAGCATAAACACAAACAATGAAGAAGGACGAAAAATATGGGATATGTTCGACACGAGCACTGTCGTCCGGAATAACTGATAGTCTGTAAAGCGCATTAGAGAAAACCAATTTTAGAGCTTACGTTACGTCCCAATAAACACAAACGTTTGAAAAATACTAAAATTCAATAATTTTTCAAACATTTTTTCAAAGGATTAGTGTAATATTCAAGTTGAGAAATTGTTGAGAAAATCGCGTTCTCAACAAAAAACAGACATTACCCTCAAGGCCGGTATGCACCTCTAACGAAAAATTTCATTCCCATAAGAAATGCATTGCTATTTATGCTAACGAAATTTTCGGTAGCGTTCAATTTCGTAAGCTGGTACGCACCTCTAATGAAAATAACAGGGTTGTCAAAAGCATATTTTGGCAGCAAACATTTAATTTATTACAATCATTGTGTGCGTAAAAGTTTTAAAAGGTCTGTAAATAATAAACAATTTATTTGAGGAATATTTGGAACATATATTAACAATTTTTAAAAGTGATTAGCTGGTTTAAAATTTGTGTACACAGCCCTGTTTTTTTTGTTGTAGACTTAAATAAATTTTTGCTACCGAAAATTTCGCTAGAGGTGCATACCGGCCTTCAACAGTAAAATTCAACACAATAGCAATAATTTCTCAATTGTAATCCTCAAATTGAAATGCATCGCTACTCGATAATTTCTCAAACAGTTTTCAATGTGATAAAAATAAAAAATTAGCATTGTTGCGAATACTTTCAAACCACAATTTGTATGAAAGTCAATCCTAGTTCTATCTTAAAGTCAATACTAAATTTCTAGAGATTTTGTAAATTTTATTATTTTTTTTCGTTAACAAATATAATAATCTTAAAAATAACATTAATAATATATAAAAATAATAATATAATACCAATCAAAATGTAATTATCTTATTAAACGTATTAATAAATACAACTATGAATACAACTTTAAATATCTTAAACATTTTTACATGTATAATTCCATTTCCTCCATAATCTTGGTGTCAAATAACTATTAATTAATATGCTGGCAATTTGAAATAATTACTGTCGAGGAACTTGCTGGCTTGTGTATTAGAATAGATTCCAGCAAGAGGAAATCACAAAATATCAAACTGATGACGGGATGTAAATTGATGTAATGCACATTTTCATCCAGAAGTTCTTGATATAGGAATTGTTGCACTTTGTTTTAATTGGTTGCACCTTGTAAGTTTTCTGAAAACTTTTCTTTGTTGTTCCCTTCATCGGTTTTTCATCGGCCAACATCTTCCAAGAATATACCATCCAATGATTTTAGTTTTCTGCAAAACAATCGAGTTTTGTGATTTCCATTATGTTTTCATTTCACTTTTTATTTTGACTTACCAATTTGTATTTCTTCCAACTGACCACGTACTTCGTGATTTCCTCAAGAACGTTGGTGTTACAAAATTGTTGTTATTAAAATACTGGCAATTTTAAGGAACTTGATGACCAGATAATTGGGATAAATTTCCAGCAATTTCAATTCACAAAATAACAAATTAAACCGATGATGCGATGTAAATTAAACTATCGATGTGATGTGAATTATCATCCAGTAGTTGTTGAAATGGAAAAGAATAAATACCAAGTTTTTTTGGTTGCACTTTGATTTATGGAAACTTTCTCTTCTCAATAAGTCACTATCATTTTTCATCGGCCAGCCTCTTAATGTGCCCAAGAATCAGCATCCAAATATTTTAGTTGTCTGCAAAGAGATTTGATTTTAGTGACTTCCTTAAAGTTTTCATTTCGTGTTTTAGTTTTACTTACCAATTATTATAAGCAATTTCAATTGATTATTAAAAATTTTCCACATTTTTTTATTTCTTCCACGAACTTTGTTGTCCAAAGTAGTATTGAAAACCATGTGGTTTTTTCGTTGCATTTCAGGGTAGTGTTTTGTCAAAGTTTTCTCCAATTATCTTCAACACATTTTCAAAGTTTTCGTCAACATTTTGCCAAATTGGTTGTAATTCGCAAACAATTTGAAGATGTATTGAAGATGAGCTGTTTCAAGTCAAGTTGAATTTATGTTGAAAATTATATTTACCCTCAAACTGAAAAGGTGTTGCATTTGAAAAACGCTCATTCTGTGTTTATTGGGGTCTTCGTTCGCATTGACTTTCGTTTCGATTTTCGTTTAGACACCCCTTAGAGAAACCAAAATCAGCTGTTTTTCGTTTTGTACGCGAACGAAGACAAGAATTCGGATAGCAGAAATAGGCTGTAAATAAATTTACGCCATACTGTATTTCATCTGATGGAAAGAATCAAAATTCTGCTAATTATCATGGTTAAAATCTGTCAATATAACATTTAATCATTTAATAAGAATAAAAACTCTCTTGAATTTTATCTCAACAACTATAGTTTTGATATTGTTGTTCTTTCTGAAATCTTTGCTGAATATGCAGAGTGCAGAAACAAATTAATCAATTTCAATTTTTCAAATTCTCAATAGTAACAAATGCTTCTGATTTGGATATTGTCATTGTGAAAACTAAAAATCTACGGAAAATCTTGCGACTGCATCGGTATACTTTCCTCCATATTTGGCTCTTGATATCTTTGCAGCGGAGGTTGGGAAACTCTGTCTGTTTCTGGATAGTCAAGAAAATCCAGTTTTGATGGGGGATTTTAATGCCGGGGTGATTTGACAGGAAATAGAAGAGGACGTGAGCTGAGCGTTACTTCTTTCAGATGTTGGAATAATGGTAAATGTACGTTCAGAAGAAATATGGAATCTGATGGTTCTGTTTTGGATCTATCATTTCTGCGAATTGGGTTAAGTGGTTCATGGGATGTTTGCGAGGGATACGTAGGTGGCAGCAGACATTTTCCTATTACAATTATGATAGAGGAGGATAGAGAGAGATGTTCTAAGTTCCTCTGTAAGAATAAACTTTTTAAATCCCTGAGAAACATGGAGTTAGAGCCGAATTTAGATCTCATTGAGAATTCTCTAAAAGAAGAAGTTGAACTGGCCAAGTGTGAGGTGAACAGTGAAAGATGTCCTAAATTTTGGTGGAATGATGGATTGAAAAAGCTTTTTAGGCTGCAGCTTGCGGCCACAAAAAATCCAGGATTTCGCCCAGCTATGAGAGTTTGGAGGAGGCTCGGAAGCAACTGAGAGTTGGAAAGAATCGATCAAAAAGGCTAAGAGACAGAGTTTTCTGGACAAGATGGAAGAGGTTAACAGATCGAGAAATACACGAGCTGCGTGGACCTTTATTAACAATGTGCGTAGTAGAAACAACCCTGCCAGAGCCAATTGGAATGATGAAAATAGTCAAGCATATTTGGAATTTTTGAAGGACCAAGTCAAGGTTACAGGAGATCAATTTTCGGAGTCTCTGGATGATGAGGATGAAGATATGGTTGAGAATTTTGAGCCCTTTGAATTTGAGGAGTTAGAGCTGTGTTTAAAGAAAAGGAAACCTCGCTCAGCAGCAGGACATGATGGAATCACGTATGAGATGATCAATCTACTACCAGGTATTGCAAAAAGAGCCTTACTTACAGCTTTCAATAATGTTTTTCGAAAAAATGAGATAAGGAGCTCTTGGAGGGCAATAAAAGTAGTTCCTTTCCTGAAAGCCAATAGAGATGCTGAGAATATTAGAAACTTCAGACCTATTTCATTAATATCTGTGTTCATGAAGTGCATCAACTTGATGATTAAGGATAGAATTATGCCGATAATAGAAAGTAGTGAACTTATACCGTAACGATCCTTTGCGTACAGGAAGAATTCATCTACGAACACATGTCTTAATGAATTTTTACACAGAGTTGCAGTTTCAATGTTTTCGTTTTATCTCTGGATATCAGTGAGGCGTATAATGCTGTTTGTGTAAACATGTTGTACGAGAGATTGGTCGAATCTGGAATCGGTAGAAATTACTGTAACTGGATCCGAAATTTCCTGTCGGAAAGAATGTTGACCTTGGGAAAGGCGGAAGTAGTGGTCAAGGATGGACTGCCACAAGGCCGCTGTCTGTCGCCTATCTTATTTAACGTATACACGGCTGCACTTCATGCGATTGAAGATAACAGAACACTCATTTTTCAGTATGCTGATGATTTTATAATTATGTCCTTTGACAAAAGTTTTGAGAAAGCGGGAAGAAACCTTTGTGTCAAAACAGTTGTTTTCTCAGAGGAATGTAAGAAATTGAACTTGATTTCAACCCACTGAAATGCAAAACTCTGTGTTTCTCAAGAAATAATACCAGAATTATTGGTCTAGAGATTGGTGACAAGGTTATAAAACAAACTAAAAAACTCAAATTTCTTGGGAGAATAATTACGAGCTCTCTAAATTTAAAAGATCACTATGACACTATTGCTAAGGAGACTAATAACAGAATTCATCTTTTAAAATGTTTGACCTCGATTCGTGCGTTTGTTTGCATCCAAGATATGCCCTCAACGTTTATAAAGTGGTAGTACGATCTAAAATTGAGTATTCTAGAACGACGAAGGCTCATGCCCCCAAATACGTAAATAAAAAATTGAAGGTAGCAGAAAAAAAATGCTTTGAAGATGTCTCTAACCCCATACTTTCAAATATCTGTTCAGTAAGGTTCCACCTATTATCGGGAAGTAAAAAAGATACGCCAATTGAAGTCTTAAGAACAATATACAATAAAGAAATTGCTGACTACAAAGCCGACGGCTACGATATATATGCCAGTGGAAAGCACCTCGACTGGCTGTGGTGTCCTCAATGTGAACTGCGACCAAAAATTCCACTTTAAAATCGATACCACCACGTCTTCTACCTTTGGAGAACTGTGGGCCTTATTTAAGGCCTTGGAAATTGCCATTGAGGATGAGTCTGAGAAATGAGTCTTTTTCACAGATAGCCTTGCGGCCTGCAAGAATATTGCAAGTTCAAAGACTAACAACTATATTGCTGCCTCGTTCCATGAGAAACTGGAATTTTGCAATATCAAAAATGTCAAGTACTATGGATACCGGGTCACAGTGGCATTAAAATTAATGAGGAGGCGGATGATATAGCCAGGCTAGCCAGAGATGTGGGAGCTCCCATTATGGTCTTTTTTACCCCAGATGAAGTCATTAGAAAAATTGAAAGTTGCCTATGGAATGAGTGGAATATTGAATACCAAAATATGTGTCTTAACAAAGGTAAAACCTTTTTCAATTTATGCCCAAATGTGTTACAGAAACCCTTTTTTGGCAACATGTTATTGGACCCCAAAGAAGCCAAAATTTTAAATCGCCTGTTTACTAGACATATGTATGACAAACCTTTCTTGCTGTGAGTTGGCAAAACCGCCAACACATCATATACTTTCATTTTATATCTTTAATAATTTGTTAGGTTAGGTTAGGTTAGGATTTCATCATAAATTTATTTACATATCCAACATACATTTATATATATTTATATTCATATTAAAATTTCATATATGGGGACACCATCTTTAATCAAACATACGGAATGCCAATGGGAAACCCGCTATCTCCTACTATTGCGGACATAATTCTTGACACTCTATTGGAAACCTGTTTGTCAGAATTAGAACAAGAAAATATTCACGTAAAACTGATCACAAAATACGTAGATGATCTTTTTGCCATAATAAAAAGGAAAGATGAGGATAAGATATTAAAAACATTCAACAATTACCACAAAAAGTTACAATTCACACTCGAGAAAGAGGAAAACCAATGCATTCCATATTTGGATATAAAAATTCATAGAGAGAAAAACAAAATAATAACGGATTGGTATGCAAAACCCATTGCATCTGGTCGTCTAATAAATTTTCACTCAACTCAGCCAATAAGACAAAAGATAAACACAGCTAATCAACTCATATCCAAAGTTATTACATTGAGTAATACAAAATTTTTACCCAAAAACATTAAAATAATTAAAAATATTTTAACCAAAAATTGTTTCCCTTTAAAAATAATAAATAATCTAATTGACCGTAAACTTAATATGAATCCAACAGAACAAAAAGAAAACAACCCTTCTGGCAACACCAAATATTTTGGGATTCCCTACATACCGAAACTTACAGAACAAAAACACTTACAAGAAATCATAAACAACCAAGAAATAAGATTAGCATACAAACCAAACAAAACCATTTCTTCTCTATACACACAAACAAAAACCAAAATAGAAAAATATGAGCAAAGCAATGTAGTGTACGAAATAACATGTACTGGAAACTCAACAGAGCAATGCGGTAAATGTTACATCGGCACAACCAAGCGTAGCTTAGCCACCAGAATTGCTGAACACGAAGCAGATATAAAGAAAAAATGACAACAGCATTGGCTCAACACTGCATTGAAAACAAACACAATGCAGATCTGCAAAATGCAAAAATATTGGACAAAGAGCGAAGAGAGAATAAGAGATATACTTTAGTATACTTGCGAATACAACAAAAAACAACAAGTGCAATAAACAGAAAAGAAGACAAAGACAATGCTAACGCCAACTACAGCATTTTATTATTTTAGTTGTCATTTACCATCTGTGATAACAACACAAGTTTGACTGTGATATTAGATAAAGTTAATTATTCTTGCAATTAGTAAATATGTGTTCTATGTCGTGCTGTAATAGTGTCGTATTAATAGACGTATATATTTTTTTGCATAAGTAATGACGAAAATTGAATGTAAGTTAAACTTTTATGGAAAATAACAGAATATAGGCTAAGCTCTAATGTAATTCCATATGTTGTTGCCAGATCCAATAAATAAATCATCCCTGATGAGGCTGGAAATAATCCCAGCGAAACGTTGGATGGAAATAATGGAATAATTCAATTCTTGCTTTATTCGCATTTTAAAGTGACCTTGAAAGCCCATTAAAAAACAGAAGCTAATTCATTTCTTTTCATTGTGCTAAATACATTGTAACATATTTAATATGATCTAGATATATATTTAAACTCATTTACATTATGTTGAATATGTACTTATACTATAGTTCAAGAGTGTAGTTATCATCAATGAATTTTACTTTAACATTGCTCGCTGCTCATTTCATTCATATGCATTGTTTCATTGATAAAATATTCTCATTGATAAAATGTACTCATTCTCTCTCAACATGGTCATGATTTGATTGAGTGATATAAAACAAATAACTGATCTTCAGCTTGTTGTTGTTGTTCACTGATCAATACATTGCAGCATCATACGTTATCAATGAATGAGTATTTTTATCAATGATTGCTTTTACATTAGAATTGAATGAAATTGAAACAGCAACACTTTTGAATTAAATATGTTTCACGAGAGAAGTCACTCAATTCTTTGATTTCAAATCGAACGATGGTAGCTAAAGTGGATTTTAAAATCAATTGATTCGATATCTCTGATTTGGACCACTAAGCAGATAACATCATAAGTATCTCTACTGATATTACTAACTTGTAAATTTTTTCTACTTTTTAGCAAATAAATTGAATTTGTTTTTGAATATTTTTATTTGGAGAATAGATCGGTTTTCTTTCTTAATTGGGTTTATTTTAATTAGAATTTTGAACGATCTTTAACGTAACATTTTTGGTGCCGAAACCCGGGAATTTTCTCGTATTTTTCTCGGTTTTTTATTGGATTTTACTTTCTGTGAAAATAGTAAGTGAATCACGTGGTAATTATTTTGGCTTGAGATTTGATTTGGATGGAATTATACAGATGCAAAGAGATTCTTTGGAATTGCTGAAGAAATATGAGCAGAGGTTTGATTCTAGACCAAATTCTGAAAAGACTTCGGGTTTTCTGTCCTCATTGGGACAACGCATTGACGATGTTTTTAACGTTTTTGAGAGCCAGCATCAGGAAATTTTGCAAAGGGTACACGATGGAGCCTTGAATGCTTCTGATGTTCCCTACTTAGCAGACGATTGGTATTTTGATTTCTCCGATTTGTACTTTACATAGGGGTAAAATTCTTGATTCTTTGCCTCAGAAATCAGAATCTCATTCTCCATTTGCCAGCACATTTGCAGTTCCGAATAATCGTTCTGATACGACGATAGGTGTTGACACAAAGCTTCCCAAAATTTCATTGCCGTCATTTTCAGGTAAATATATGGAATGGATTTCTTTCCGTGACTTATATTCATCCCTTGTTCACAATAATGAATCACTTACTAAAATTTTATTATTTGAGGGGTACTCTTAGCAGTGAGGCTGCGGGTTTAATTAGAAGCATTTCTGCTACTGAAGCTAACTATGATTCTGCGTGGAAAATTCTGGAATCAAGGTACCACAACAAAAGAATAATAGTTAGTAATTAAGTTGGCAGACTTTATGGGTTAGAGAAGTCTGATGGTGGATTTCAGTCCATCAAAAGACTGCTTGATTCTGCCAGGGAATGTTTGTCTTATCTAGATAATTTGGGAATAGATACCGGAAGCTGGGATCCGTTATTGATCCATTTGCTATCCCAAAAACTTGATTTGCAGACCAGAAAGGATTGGGAGCAATCATTAAAATCTTCCAATGAAATTCCATCTCGTCGGGAGATGTTTGATTTCCTTAAGCGGACATTCAGGACCCTTCAGTCTTTAGATAACGATTTTCGATCTGCATGGAATACTTCTAAGGTAAAAAACTGCCTGCCATTCGGGCAAAGTATTGAAGGCAAAGATAACTTCGTGTGCACATTGTGGTAAAACTCATTCTATATTCTAATGTTTTAAATTTTTGGCGTTGCCTTTGACTATGAGATATGAATTTATATCACAAAAAAAACTTTGCCGTAATTGCCTTAGTACAGGACATAATCATGATAACTGCCCCTCGCCTTTCCGCTGTATTTCATGCAAGGAATTGCATCACTCTATATTGTATCCGGATGGAGTGGAGAACTTGAATCAGACTTTGACACAGTCTCCATCTTCATCGAATGATAATAGCGTTGTTCCAAGTCCGGTCACATCTTATACGACCAGTGCTTTTCAAGCAGTTTTTCTATATACGATACGTCTTGTTGTCAATGCTGA
This sequence comes from Haematobia irritans, assembly GCF_050003625.1. Lineage (NCBI taxonomy): Eukaryota > Metazoa > Arthropoda > Insecta > Diptera > Muscidae > Haematobia > Haematobia irritans. The sequence continues at coordinate 83,730,157 of NC_134398.1, forward strand.
CAGTGGTCGCTTTTGCTTGAGAGCTCTCTTGGACCCTAGTTCACAGGGCAGCCTTATTACTGAATCGTCGGTTCATTTAATAGGCCTTAAAAAGTTTAGATCTCACCATCATGTAATTGGCATTGGAGAAGGTAATTCGACTTAGTCCAAGTTTTTTGTGAACGTTACATTGTTTTCCCGTACAAACAAGCCAGTCACAAATTGTAGGGCTTTAGTTTTGTCGAATCTTTCATCGTACACCCCAGATCCATCGTCAAGACATATAACGACGCCCAATATCGAAATGGACAGTCTTGCCGATCCTCTTTTTTATAATTCTGATAGAATTGACATGATTTTAGGTTCGGATGTTATTTCAAGAATTGAGATCCCCACTGAGTCATTTGTCCATGGCAATTTATTTTTACAAAATACGCATTTGGGATGGGGTTTTACGGGTTCTGACGACTCTATATCCAGTAATGATATTCATATACACAATTTGGTCTTGAGACTATACTCCGATCCTTTTGGGAGCAGGAGGAGGTAACCATAAATCGGCATTTGACAAACGAAGAGGTTTTTTGTGATACGCACTTTCAAGCCACTACGAAACGAAGTTCATCTGGTCGTTACATGGTTCATTTGCCATTTAAGTCGTTATTGCATGGCAATATATTGCCTGTTGTTGATAACAATCATTTTAATGCACTGAGGCGTTTCAGACAGTTGGAAATTTCCTTTTCGAAGCGTCCTCAATTTTGTGTAGGTTATAAGGAGTTTATGAAAGAATATGAGTCATTGGGACATATGTCCAAAGTGGGAGTTTATCCCAAAGATATTCGTCGTAACTCTTATTTTTTACCCCATAATGGTGTGTTCAAAGAGGATAGCACTACCACAAAAATGAGAGTGGTATTCGATGGCAGCAGTCATCATAACAACAAAGAATCTCTCAATGAATTGTTAGCTACAAGCTCTGCTCTACAAAATGACCTCCCCACAGTTATGACACAGTGGAGGAGGCATTCTGTGCGGATATCGAGAAAATGTTCCGGCAGATAGATGTCTGTCCGGAACATCGCAGATTCCAACAGATACTTTGGCTTTATAACCCTCTTGGTGATATTAATATTTACGAGCTCAACGTGGTTACATATGGAACCACTTCAGCTCCATACTTGGCCATAAGGGTGTTGAAAAAACTGGCAGAGGATTTTGAATCTGAATTTCCGGAGGCATCTCGAATCTTGCTAGAAGATTCATACGTCCATGACATTTTGTCCGGTGCTGATTCGTTTGAAAATGCCACCAGATTACGAAGGTACTTGTGCTCGCTACTGAGGAATGGGGGATGTAATCTTAGGAAATGGATTACAAATTCAAAAGATCTTTTGAAGACTATCCCTGTGGAGTACAGAGATCCGTCTCTAACATTGGATTTTGATCAAAGTCATATTGTCAAGACCCTTGGTATTCAGTGGAATACATGCGACGATTCTTTTTTCTTTAAGTCCCAATTGACTGAGCCAGTGATAGCCACGAAACGATCGATTCTTTCAGACGCTGAACGACTTTACGACCCACTTGGTTGGCTAACCCCGACTACCGTTATCGCCAAGTCCATTTTTAAGAGCTTATGGGAGTATGGAATCGACTGGGATTCTGATAATTGCATATGCAGCTGTCGTATATGCTAGAGTGGTGGCAGCCGATGGTATTCACGTCCATATTATTCAGGCTAAGTCTAAAATATCACCGATAAAGACCATTATAATTCCTCGTTTGGAATTGTGTGCGGCTTCATTATTGGTTAAACTGACATGGAAAGTTATGGGCTCATTCAGGAGCACAGATTTGTCCAGTACCTATTATTGGAGTGACAGTTCGACTGTTCTCAGTTGGATAAGGAAGTCTCCATCGAACTGGAACGTATTTGTAGCCAATAGAGTCGCTGATATTCAACGGTTTACAAATCCACTTGATTGGAGATATGTACCATCTGCATTGAATCCGGCAGACATAGCCTCTCGTGGAATTTTACCAATGGACTTAGTAGACAACAAGACATGGTGGAATGGTCCACAATTTCTTTATGATCAACCTTCTTTCTGGCCTGAAAATCTTTCAAATTTATATACTTCCGTGGAGGAAAGTAAGAAAAAGGTTGTCGCACACATGTCGGGAACACCAACGTCCCCGGAACTCTTTTCGAAATTGTCTAGTCTCCAGAAGTTACTTCGGGTTACCTCATTATGTCTACGTTTTGCATATAATTGCAGACACAAGGAGAATAGGAAATATGGCATACTATCATTTTCTGAAACCTGGCAGTCATTGTTTGTTTTAGTGAAGCTTTCTCAAAGGACTGATTTCCATTCTGAAATCAAACTTTTATCTTCGAAGCGACAAATTAGCCATAGCCCAGTTCTCAAACGTATGCCATTTCTTGATAATGGAGGTATTCTACGAGTTGGAGGACGGCTTCAAAACTCCAATTTTTCATTCGACAAGAAACATCCCATTTTATTATCGAAATCCAATCCATTGCTTATCCTTAACCATGTCTTACGTGTGTAGAAAATTTTGGATCATATCTGGAAATCAACTTTGTAAAACAATCATTCACAAATGTATCGTTTGCTTTAGACACTCGGCGAAATCAGCGCAACAAATAATGGGCAATTTACCAAGTGTACGATTGAAACCAGTTCGTCCATTTAAGCACAGCGGTGTTGATTATGCTGGGTCTATACCGATAAAAGCTTCGTCGGTAAGATCTTCTGCCACTTCGAAAGGTTATATTTGTTTATTTGTGTGTATGGTCACAAAAGCCATACATTTGGAAGCAGTGTCAGATCTTACCACGAATGCCTTTCTACCACGAATGCCTGTACTGAACTATATCCCGACTGTGGCACCAATTTCATAGGTGCCTCCAAGGAGCTTAAGGTAATTTACAATAAGAATGAAAAATCTATGCCAACGGATTTGTTGCAAGCCCTTAGCCAAAATGAGACAAGCTGGCATTTCAATCCTCCAGCATCACCAAACTTAGGCGGCCTTTGGGAGGCAGGCGTAAAGTCAGCCAAATTTCACTTGAAACGCATTATGGGTGATAAAATTTTGAATTTCGAGGAGTTAACAACTTTACTTTGTCAGATTGAAAGTTTTTTTTTTGGACTTTGGTTAAATGGCGGAGATAGATTCTCGCATATGCCAGGGTTCTTCGAGCAGCTGTCCTAGCTGGTTGATTGTAACGATATCACTGAGTGATATAATTTATTATATGTTCATTATATATTAAACGATTGTGCCTATGGCACATTTTCATTTTAAAAAACCATTTTGGCCTTTCTTATGAAAGTAAGGAGATCAATTAAATCAGGTACATAGTTTCTGATAAGCAAACTTTTAAGGTCATTGTATTTTTCAAAAAATTGTGTTTGTCCTCTCAACATCGAGTGTTTAGAGCATTCAAAGATGAGATGCTGTGTCGATTCTGGGTCAAGACAAATATCACATATGTCAGTTTGGCTGTCGTTAAACTTGTGTATGTAGGTCTTGTCATAGGTATGGCATGTATCAAGGCGATTTATCATTTTGATTTGGCTAAGTGGTAAGGAAATATTTTTAAACCATGGACGGGGATTGATGTTGGGAAATATATCTGCATAGAACTTTCCTTTCTCCTGCGATTTTTCCTTAAAATCACAGTTCCACATTTCGATTAGTTTCTTTTTTATCTCTCAACCCCTCTTCAGGGGTGAGTTTGACAGAGATAGGAGCACCAATCTCTGCCGCATTTTTGGCCATTAGATCGGCAGTTTCATTGATTTTAATTCCACGGTGTGCTGGAGCCCATATAATATGGCATTTTTGAATGGATTCTGATTTTAGAGCAGCCCAAATTTCTGCTACCAGAAAGTTTTCCGTATCAGTTGCAGCATTAAGGGTGTCCGTAAAGATAGCTATCTTACTGTATCGATCTTCTATCGCAATAAGAACAGCTCTATGTATAGCAACAAGTTCACCAAATAGGCTAGATGTTTATTCACATAACTCCTTCTCATAGACCTTTCTTACCATGCTATCAGGAAGTTCACTACTCTTGTTAGGGAGAAGAGAAGTTCGAACTGTCAGACTCCCAATTTCAATTCTATATCGCACAACTGAAATGTCGTCGAAGATGTCAGCAAAAAGGTGATATACGTGACTGTAACTGGATTTGACATCTGGATTGTCTTCTACAAGACCATAGGTTAAAGTGGCAGCCCGATTAAGATTCAGGCTCACTTAGACTATTCAGTCCATTGTACACATTCAGTCCACATGTACAAGACCATACATGTTAAAGTTATGTTTCTTTAGATTTATCAATTCCTTGGTTGTTAGAAAAAGAGCTCTTTCTTTTGGGGGCATTTCCCCCGCTATGGCGTAAATCGTATGCACAGGAGTTTCAGGTGTTACACCTAAACACCTGCGCAGCGTAGAATTTTGAATTGTAGCAGTTTTCTTGTTGATACTATCCGGCGCATGTGCCGAGGTGGTGCGAGAAAATTCAAGTTTTGATCTAACGAGACTTCTGTAGATATTGAGCGAGACAACAGGTGATAGTCCTCCTTTGATCGATGTAAGAAATTTGAAAGAGTTAATCCGGTTCTTGGTCTCTTTACTCAGTCTTTTTATGTGTTCATTAACAGACAAGGATACTTTATTTTGTTTGTTTGTTCAATTTCCACACCATCAATTTCAATACAGACTTTCTTTTTACTTCCTTTGGCTACATACATAACTTGAGATTTGGCAGGATTGAAGGAGAGATTAAATTCTTTGCAGTTGAGATAAAATTGTCTTATTTTTGCATTAAGGTTGTTTTCAGCCTTCTGTAGGTCTCTGTCAAAGGTCATGACTAAGAAATCATCAGCATATTGGTACAAGAAGGTTTTCTCATCTTCAACACAATGTAAGTTTCTCGTGTACACACCAAAAAATTTCACGAAAATTTTTCCAATTAAAATTTTAATTGAGTTTTAAAAAATATTCAATTAAAAATTTAATTGATTCAACAAATTTTTTTAATTGAAACAAAAATCAATCACAAAAATAATAGTATCAATTAATTTTTTAATTGGATCAATTAACTTTTTAATTGACCTTCAATTAATTTTTTAATTGATACTATCATTTCTGTGATTGAAGACATTTCAATTAAAAATTAATTGGATCAATTAATTTCGTGATTGAATCAGAAAATTTTTTTTTTGTGTGTAGATGTTAAAGAGTAAGGGTGCAAGGCAACTGCCTTTTGGAAGCTCATTCTTTACTTCAATTCGTCCTTTTCCAAGTCTTAGTATCCGTTTAGATAACAAATTACAAATCCAGGAAATATAATGACAGGGAAAGTCAGATTTTTCCAATATATTTTTGAGAAGATTTATTTTGACACAATTGTAGGCATTAGAAATATCCAAAGCTAGCCAAAGTACTTTGTAGCCATTTTTTTGAGGATTGCTGTTCTGTGCAGTACTTCAATAACACATGTTGCAGCTGATCTGTGCTTGACATAGGAGAAACATCTGTCAGGAATGAGGTTTCTAGATTCCAGAAAGTCAACTATTCTGTTTTTAATTAGCATGTTCGTGATTTTAAGAAAAACAGGTATCAAAGAGATCGGTCTGAAGTTCTTAAAGTCTTCCAAATTTTTTTGGGGTTTGGGAATCGGTACTATTTTTATGTATCTCCATTCTTATTTTACATTGTTGTCCTGGAAGGCATTATTAAGGGCTGTCAGGAGATTTCTTTTTGCAAGCGGAGGTAAGGCCTTGACCATATCATACGTTATGCCATCCCAACCGCCAGCTGATGAGCCTTTCCTTTCTCTTAAGACTCTCTCCAGTTCCTCATATTCAAAATTGACAACATTTCCGCGAACAAAAAAGTCTTGACAGACTTCATCATCCTTTGGTACCTGACTTTCAAGATATTCAAGGTATTGTTTGTTGTTATCCTGGTTCCATAGATTTCGTTCATTTTTTCGTCGTCTTCCAGTGACGTTTGTGATGAAGTTCCAGGACTCCCTTGTACCAGGTCTCCTGTTGAGCTCATCTAATTTATCTTTATAGTTTTCTTTCTTTGCAATAGATACGGCCTGGTTGCACTCTTTTCTCCTTTCACTTGCCAATTGTAAGTTTTCAATAGAGGGGTATTGCATCGTTCCACCAACTTTTGGGAGTCCTGTTGTCTTTAATCACAAAGGTGGCATCCTTAATTTCATTCTTAAAAGCATCCTCAATCAGATTTAGATCAGGTTCCAATGTCATGCTGCCAAGGGCACCGATTGTCCTATTTTTCGATAAGAAATTTTCGTATCTTATATTTTCCGTTTTAACCTCAATTTTTATGGGAAAATGGTGACTACCACCTATCATAGTAGGCAGTACATTCCAGCTAATGGCTGACGCCCCATTGGAAAAACACAAGTCAAGTACTGAGTCATTATCCTGTGTCAAATCTCTCCTAAAAGTATGCGCTCCATCGTTGAAACATATGAAACCAGACTTTTCTGTTAGATCATGAAGTAGCTTTCCTTTGGCCAGAGTAGTCCTGTCTCCCCACCTCTCATTGCGGGCATTGAAATCTCCAATTAACAAAACATTATTGTAATCTTCCAGAAAAGCAAGATGTCTGCTTACTTCCATCTCATATACTTTTAGACTAATCGATGGTGGAAAGTAGACCGAGCATAAAACATAATTTGTTTTGAGATTATTTGTTCTTGTAATTAAAATATCTTGTGTGGAACTGAAAGTCTATAACAGTGAAATTAATATATTTCCTAAAGGCAACGGCAACACCGCCATATCCATCCATTGTTAACTTTTCTACCATATTAAAATTCATAATCTTTCTTTTTTTGGAATCCTCATCTAGTGCAAAAGTCTCCGATAGGCAACAAGCATCAAATCCTTCGTTGTTCAGAAAATACTCAAGGCTGCTTATATTCTTATTGAGAGATTGTATATTATACTGAAGTATTGTGATTGACATTATTATTGGTTTGAGATATTATTTGGTAATCATTATTGATTCCAACTTTGTTAAAACGATATGTGAAATGTTTCACGGCTACAAGTCCAGCTTCACTTCCAGTTTGAGCAAAATGGTCTCTCATGAAACGTAGAAATTCATGCATAATCTTCTCCAACTCCGATGCAGTGTTGTATTTTGGGTGCTGATAAACTGGTAATGATGGGCTTGGTTCAGCAAACATCCTGGGTTGCATTGTGTCACAAATGACAAATTCTTGCATAGATCTGGCTCTATTTACCTTTTTAGCCACAGGAGTATACGGCCACGGTGTAGGAATCTTGTTAGATTCTTTGACTTTATTTTTCACATTTTTTCAGTGCTTGACAGCAGGGGGTACTCCTCATTGTCCGTCAGTAGATCAAATCTATTTACCTTAACCTGCGCAAAAGTGTTCATAACCTCAGATCTGGCCATTTTATTTTCAGTCATCAGTTTGTTGATCTTCTCCTCCTTTGTCCAGACCTGGCATTTAGTCTTGTCTGCAGCAGAGTGTCACACTTTTTTGCATAAAACGCATCTCGCCACTTCACATTTGCCATCACAACCATTGCCTTCTACTCTACACTTTATACACCTTTTGTTTGACTTGCAACTTTTTTCAAGATGCCCAAGCCTTCCACAATTTCTGCATTGCCTAACAGCAGGATAATATGTTTCAACTTTCAATACAGTATAGTTGACTTTTACATGTTCGGGAAGATTGCCTCCAGAAAAACCTACTTTTACTGAATTGGTTTGTACCATTTTTGTTCTGTCATTTTCTTCTCTTCTTGTGAACCTTTGCACAGACATGACCTTTAAATTGGACTTCTCTTTAATCAGAAATGTCTCAATGTCGTTTCTGATTTCCTGTTCAGAATTCGAAAAAGGAACATTTCTCAAAACTCCAAAGTTTCTACATAATTTCTTGGTATAAAAACCTTTAGCATTTTTTCAGAAAGTTTGGGATTGTTTACAAACCTGTTGGCTGCACGAGCGTTCAGGAATGTTATTTTATATAGTGTCAGACCAACATCTTTAATTTCATCAATTTCATCCTTATCCGAAATAAAACTTTTAATCTTCTCATACAAGTTCAAACCATTTTTCCTTCTTGTGTTCTTAATTTCATCAGCTTGTGATGTATCCACCAATACCGCAAAATCTCCTTTGTGGTCTTCGCCATACAATATTGTTTCATCTTCCATTCTTCTTCTTTTCCCTTGTCCCTAAAATTAATATTTCCGTTACCTGTATTCTCAGCCATCCCCATCACTTCTTCTCTTTCCATCGTTTTCGCATGTCTCTTCGACCTTTCGCCAGAACCGTTACCCATAGCAGCACAAGTAGCATTGTCATAATATTCCATATCTGCGTCCTCCAAGTTTCTCTGAAGAGTTCTATTTGCATCAAAGGTGTTGTTTTTGCTTCTGGTTGTTCTGTCAGAGGCAACATGAGCCAAAATCAAAGACTTCGTCGCCCCATCACATTTCTTCACATCCGACGCCATCACGTCGTCCTTTTCACAAAAATCTGCAGAAATGCCGAGCAAGTTGCACTTATTTTTCTTTTTTTGCTTTTCAAGTCCAAAAAGGTTTATTAACAGCAACAAAAAGAAAATTTTTTGTTTCCTTTTTGTTCTATATTTTTCTTTATTTCTTTGTATAAAATTTACAGCGCGCAGAGTGATCTTAGTACTTCAAAAGCAGAAACTCGAGTGTCAGATTGAAAGTTGTCTTAACACTCGGCCACTGGCACCTCTATCAGCAGATCCATCCGATTTTGATTTCCTTACTCCAGCTCATTTTTTAATCGGAGAACCAACCAACTGTATACAAGAGCCTTCTTTGTTGGACACCAATATCAATCATCTTTCTAGATGGAAATGCGTGGAAAAACTCAAGCAACATTTTTGAAAGAGATGGCAAGGTGAGTACCTAAATCGACTTCAAGCTGGACCCAAATGGTTAAAACCCAGAGCGGAAGCGGAAGTGATCTGGTTCTCGTATCCGACGAAAAATGTGGTCCTGGGCAATGGTACGTTGGTCGCATTCAAGAGAATTTTTCCCGGTCAAGACGGACATACAAGGGTAGTATCAATCCTTTCAAGAAATAAAGTTTATAAAAGGCCTATTTGTTTCTTTCCAGAAAGGTCATACAACTGGTCAACACCATAATCGCCAAAAGAGTAAAACCATTCAAAATCATACAACAATATCTGTACTATCACTCAACACAATCTCCATCAACACTAAGCCAAAAAAAAACAAAAAGGATAAGCCAGTTTTAAATCGCTGTGAGTCGGAGCATAGCGGAGCTTTACGGCTCGACTAAAATACTCCTAACGATTGGCAATCCTTTCCAGCCTCATCTCGAAAAACTTCCGTTCTTCAGGAGGGAGAATGTTGGCAAAGCAGCCAACATACCATATACTTTCATTTTATATCTTTAATAATTTGTTAAAATCAAAATTATTTTATCATAAATTTATTTACATATCCAACACACATTTATTTATATTTATATTCATATTAAAATTTCATTTCTTTTCATTGTGTTAAATACATTGTAACATGTTTAATATGGTCTAGATATATATTTAAACTCATTTACATTATGTTGAATATGTACTTATACTATAGATCAAGAGTGTAGTTATCATCAATGAATTTTACTTTAACATTGCTCGCTGCTCATTTCATTCATATTGTTACGTTTTTATATACACAGAAAAAACTGAAGCAAAATAAAAATCAATTATTGGCATAATTGAATGAAAAAATTATATCAAATACTATTTTTATTAAGTCAAACATGAAAATAATTGGTTGAATGAAAAACTGGCAAAAATATCAAAATTCACTGGTAATTGAATTCAAAACACATCAATTACTATGTTCAATTGGACCAAGTATAAAAGTTATTGATTTAAGTATAATGCGTAATTGCCTGAAAAAACTGTTTATGACGTTGCTACGTAACGAAAAATAAATTAATACAAACAATAAAATGTCATTTATTGTTATTATTAAGAATCTTCTTAAGAACATGGTCGAATTTACCCGCAAATAAACCGGGGTATCGGTACCGCGATTCGAAATGTTAACATTTACAACATTTTTGGCGCACCATATTGTATTTTTATCGCAGGTAAGTACCTTTATCTAAATACCAGTTTTTTGGTCAAGCGCGTTTTTTGGAAACTACACTGTAAGAATTCTCTCCGTAAAAATGAACATTTTCATTGTGAGTCTAACCTGTGACGTGTTGGTAGAATTCTTTCTCTCTCTCAAGCACATTCACGAAATACTCATGTACGTTCACGCAAACAGAACTTTTAAAGACGATTTACGGTTCACAACAATTTTTAGACTCACGAGAATTCTCGTGACTTCGACCATTAGTTGGGATCACGACGAAAGTATCACAGCACAAACTTTTTACTATGGAAAGTTAATTTAATATATTTAGTACATATTTCTATGTTCGTAAAATTATTAAAATTCGCTGAAAGCTTTAATAAAATATGTAAATGATTTATTTTGTTGTATAAACTTACACACATCCTGAATTGGGTCGTTTAAAAACTTGCGAATAAGCTTTGGAATATATATACAATTACATTCTTTCTATTTTGTTTTTACAATTAGGTCGTGTACACGTCAAATTGCCTTATTAATGGATATAAGCCGACTGTCAAAAATATGTGGCCTAGAGGAAAATGTGTTTACTTCGAAAACGGGGATTTCGAGGATTTCTTCCCAGCAACAGAAGGTAAAATCATGTAAAACTTTAAAATATTTTCGAAACTTTGAAACGAATAGATGTTTGTATTACAGAAGAGCAGGATGCCTAAACAAATCGCATATAAATGAGGAAGATTTGGGAAATTCCAGCAGGTGGTACAGATAATTCAAAAACTGTTTTTTCTTTGTGAGTTAGCCTGTTAAATACGTCGTTTATAATGAATATTCTGTATTTTTCTACCAAACATGTACTTCGCTGTATTTTCAATTATACATATTTTCAGAATTTCTTTTTTATAATAAAAAGCATTAAACCTTTTTTCAGAGTGTATTTGTATAATTTTCTTAAATTAATATAGATTATATAGTACAAAGATTGTATTGATTAACATCGTATTAAACACAATTACGATAGTAATTGTATAGGTTACAAAATTCTATAAACATTGTACTCAGTTCAATTACGACTGTAATTGAAAACGCTTTATATACTTCAAATACTAATGTATTTGGATTGAGTACTATGTCATTTAAATATTTTGACAAATTCCAATTACATTTATACTCAAGGCAAATATTACTTCATTTGAAAATAGTTTTATGACAACCTTACAATTTGGGTAATTGGATTTACAATTTTCGTCATAAGCTGAAAATCAAATACAAAAATAATTGAATTCACAATTTTTGTATTTGATTCAATTATTCACTTTTTTCTGTGTAGAGACGTATTTAATTACCCGATAATTAAAACACAGTTCTTTTCAAATAACGACAATCTACAATTTATTTGTTTAACTGATTGGTTTCACTTATTTGCTCTACGATGTGTACTGTATAAACTTTAGCTTACGACTGACTTGACTGCTCCCTCCGCCAGGGGCTTATATACCGTGATTTGACGATTTCGAAAATTCTGGATAGTCTGGCCTACAACCATCTAGAACTATGTAGATACAATTTATCTAACACCACATATTCAACTGGTTATCTTCATTGCCTACAGCCATCTGGAATGTTCTATCGGCGTTATTGTACAGGTGATATGGCACACATACTTTTAGGCTTATGCTAATAATCGAGTGCATTCTACTAGATTAGGTAGATGTCGTGCAGGCATAACATAAGTGATTATGGTCATATTACTACAATTATAACAATAAGTAAAACAAAAGGCGTTACTTTTACAATGAACGATTGGAAAACACAAACACATAGGAAAGTACTAGAAAATAAAGAAATGACTCTAACAAGTTATGACGTAATTTTATCGTTACAATTTGAAATTTAAATTAACGTAAACTAATTTAAATAAGCTTAAATCTAGAAATATCACATTCGTAACACTGCCTCCCGCTTAAGCCTGTTCGTCCCGAATAGGCACAGAACCCGTTCCGTATGAAGCCAAACGTTCCGGGTGAACGACTTTCATCTTTGACCTTGGGCTGTCGTCTTTTTGAATGCGGTATACAACATCATCGATCTTCTTGATGACTTTATATGGGCCTTCCCACTGTGTTTGTAGTTTAGGACATAATCCTTTCTTTCGTTGCGGGTTGAATAGCAGAGCCAGTTGTCCTTCACTAAAGCCCTCAGTGTTTGCTGCACGATCATATCTCGCTTCATTCTGTTGCTAACCATTTTTATTTTGTTTCGCACTGATTCGTGAACTTTACCAAATGTGTTTGGTATGTCGTTACTGGTTTCTTCCATGGCGAGCTCATTGGGTGTAGCGCCAAATATCAAATCTCCGGGCAACTTCAATTCCGTTCCGAATAGGAACTTGGCCGGTGTTCGTGACGTAGAATCATGTATGGCTGATCTATAAGACAGCAAAAACTTTGGTATATGATCGTCCCATTCTCGTTGGCCGTTATCCACCACCTTTCGAAGATGTTCTTCCAGAGTGCGATTAAACCTTTCTACCATGCCATCAGACTGCGGATGCAATGGCGTAGTCCTTGTTTTCTTGATACCAAGGGAGTCACACATGTCTTGGAATATGGCTGATTCAAAATTTCTTCCTTGGTCTGAGTGTATCTCGGACGGCACACCGTAGCGACATATCCAGTTCTTGTCGACTACGTCTACAATCGTCTTCGCCTCTTTGTTTGGAATGGCATAAACTTCTGGCCACTTGCTGAAGTAATCCATGACCACAAGGACATATCGGTTTCCAGAATCACTTACTGGGAAAGGCCCTGCAACGTCCATTGCTATTCTTTCAAATGACGCTCCTGGCCTATACTCTTGCATAAGACCTCTACTTTTTCGTCTTGGCCCTTTCGCCTTTATGCACTTTTCGCAATTTGCCACCCATTCAGCAATTGATTTCCGGCATCCAAACCAGTAGAATCGTTGCTTCACTTTCTTGGCTGTTTTGGTTATTCCCATTATTCCGTCAAAACATCTCTTATTTTAGAATCCGGTACGATTATTAAATTTCGGCTTCTCTTACCATCTTCGCTTTCCCATTTACGTTAGGTTAGGTTAGACATAGACTGTCCCATTGAGCCCAGTAAAACCTCATACACATTACACATTCAAAATCTACTTTAACTAGATTTCAACTGTCAGTTGCCTTATAAAAATGGGATTTCAAATCCACTTTTAGTAGATTTCGAGCCTAATGTGAATGAGCTATAAGATTTCATAAGTGGGCTTTCGGCTGCGATGTCTTGCTTGCTGGGTTTCGTATCTTCTTCCTTCGCTGAAATGATTTTGCTCAAAATGGGATCTTTACGCTGTTCTGCTGGCCAGTCCACTCCAGATTCGACGTGCAACAGCCTGATATCCACGATTTCTTCCTTATGTTCAGCTTTCGAGCAGTGTTTGCACTCGACATTACAAGGTCGACGTGGCAAGGCGTCCGCGTTGCCGTGTTTGCCACATTTTCTATGCTCGATACTGAAATCAAGCTTTGGAGTCTTTCTATCAAAAGTGCCACCTGAGCTTCCGGATTCTTGAATTGAAGCAACCATCGTAGAGCTGACTGATCAGTTCTTAGCAAGAAATTTGTATGGACATACAAGTATTTGTGGTAATGCTTTACACTTTCTATGACAGCAAGCAACTCCCTTCTCGTTACGCAATAGTTCTTTTCGGGCTTGGACAACGTTCGGCTAAAATATCCGATGACCTTCTCTTTACCATCTATCTGTTGGGACAACACACCTCCAATTCCGTACGCACTAGCATCTGTATCCAAAACAAATTTTTCGCCAGGAATAGGATACGCCAGAACAGGAGTTAAACATAAAAGTTCTTTTAGACGATGAAATGACTCTTCCTGTTCTTCACTCCACTGGAACTTCGTACCTTTTTGCGTTAATTTATGGAGGCTTGCGGCGATGCTGGCGAAGTTTGGTACGAAACGCCTGTAGTATGTGCATAAACCAAGGAAGCTGCGCAACTCGTGGAGATTCCGTGGACGTGGCCAATCTTTTACTGCTTGAATTTTGTCTTCATCGGTGGATATTCCCGCTGGAAAAGGGAGCATTTCTTTGCGTTAAGGCGTAGACCAGCGGCTGACAATTGCTGGATAACGTCTTTCAAGTTCTTAAGATGCTCGTCAAATGTTTTGCCCATCACTATGATATCGTCGAGGTATATGAAGGCCGGTATGCACCTCTAGCGAAATTTTCGGTAGCAAAAATTTATTTAAGTCTACAACAAAAAAACAGGGCTGTGTACACAAATTTTAAACCAGCTAATCGCTTTTAAAAATTGTTAATATATGTTCCAAATATTCCTTAAATAAATTGTTTATTATTTACAGACCTTTTAAAACTTTTACGCACACAATGATTGTAATAAATTAAAAGTTTGTTGCCAAAATATGATTTTGACAACCCTGTTATTTTCATTAGAGGTGCGTACCAGCTTACGAAATTGAACGCTACCGAAAATTTCGTTAGCATAAATAGCAATGCATTTCTTATGGGAATGAAATTTTTCGCTAGAGGTGCATACCGGCCTTGAAGCAGGACTTCCAATGCAACCCCTTTAGCACCCGCTCCATCAATCGCTCGAACGTAGCCGGAGCTTTGCAGAGCCCGAATGGCATTACATTGAATTGCCAAAGACCGTCATTAACGCCAAAAGCTGTCTTTTCTTTGTCTTTCTCGGCGATCTCTACTTGCCAATATCCACTCTGCAAATCAGGCGTGGAAAACCATGTTGTTCCGGCTAGTGTGTCCAACGTGTCATCAATGCGTGGAAGCGGATAACTGTCCTTTTTGGTAATATCATTCAATTTTCTGTAGTCCACGCAAAATCGGGTACTTCCATCTTTCTTTTTGACCAGCACAACTGGCGAGAACCAAGGACTTGATGATGGTTCGATCACACCACTTTCCGCCATTTCCTTAACGAGCTTTTGAACCTCATCTCGTTTTGCTAGAGAGACACTTCGTGGTGCCTGTTTTATGGGTCTTTCTTCTGTGGTATTTATTTCATGCTTCACCACAGATGTTCTCCCTTGATTTTTCTTCTCAATGGCAAAGGCGGAGGCATTTTTCCATAACAATTTCTTGGCTTTATTTTTCTCGGACGGTGATAGATGACGTGTCCATGTTTCGAAATAACCTTCCAGATGTTTCATCACCTCATTATGCTTCTTTGGAGATTTGCTTTCCAAATTGACTATTGCTTCGGCAGGAGTACATTTGCCAATGTCCGAAAATTTTCCAATTTGCTCTTGATGGTCAGATAAATTCAAAACTCGAACTGGTATAAGTCCCTCTTCATTTGTTGTTACCAGGGCATTTGCTATCAAGATGTTGTTGTTTTTATTTTCTGCTGATTCAACAACCCACAATTTGCCGACTTCACAATCTCCATTCATAGAAACCCATATAATTGTTTCGGCATTTGGTGGTATTGACTGTGGCTGGCTCATTGTCAAACATCTGACAGGTGTATTCTCACTGTAGCCCACGTTTACCGGTATTTCGATATCGCACCAGGTCATTACACGACGCTTCATATCCAAGTTGAGACCAAAAGCAATCATAAAATCCGCTCCAATTATAACTTCGTCCACTATATCGGCCACAATGAATTCATATTTAACGGATTTGTTTGCAATGGTTAACTTTACAGGAACCTTTCCATATACAGTTGCGGGTTCACCTGTAGCCGTGCGTAGTCTGACTCCAATTAGTGGTGTAACTTTTCCTCTTACTAAATCGGATCTAATGATAGATTTCGATGCACCAGTATCCAACGTCAAAGTTCGCTTGTATCCATTAATACCACCCGCAATAGTCAAATTGTTATTTTTCTGTTGAACTATTGCTATAGAGATTGTGGGGCCATCACATGAGGGATCCAGCTCTTGCCCCGCTGAACTAGCTCGATTTAGTTTAAATGTGAATCACTGGACTGTGGGTTCACCCACATATGGCTATTGTTTGGTGGTGAAGGCGATTTCGATCTTGATCGCTTACGACGTGCTTTACATTCACGAGCAACATGTCCATGCTTATCACAGTTGTAACACTTTATTCTGGATTTAGTTGTCTCCTGCTTCATTTCTTGCATTGCCTGCTTAACGGCTTCTTTCACTGAGTCAATTACGGAATTTGACTCATCTTGCTCGGTCTCTACTCTGCGTACCTTGTGAATTTGAGGTCGTGCCAACAATCTCGCAGTTTCTTGTGCAAGTGCAAATGTTACTGTTTCTGCGAATGTAGCGAATGTAGAAGGCGATTTCGATCTTGATCGCTTACGACGTGCTTTACATTCACGAGCAACATGTCCATGCTTATCACAGTTGTAACACTTTATTCTGGATTTAGTTGTCTCCTGCTTCATTTCTTGCATTGCCTGCTTAACGGCTTCTTTCACTGAGTCAATTACGGAATTTGACTCATCTTGCTCGGTCTCTACTCTGCGTACCTTGTGAATTTGAGGTCGTGCCAACAATCTCGCAGTTTCTTGTGCAAGTGCAAATGTTACTGTTTCTGCGAATGTAGCCTTTTGTGACGCATATGTTGCACATTTTATATCAGGGTCTCTAATTCCATTCACAAAGGTCTCGATCTTGATGCGGTCCACAAGTGGATGACTTTCTCCTGGATATGTCAAAAGCACCAACCGCTCAACCTCTGTTGCAAAGTCTTGTAGAGTCTCATTTGACTTCTGGACTCTTCCTCTTAATTCCATTCTGAAGATGTCTTGCTTATGTTCTCCGCCGTACTTACGTTGAAGTGCCGCTATTACTTCATTATAATTATTTCTAGAGGCAGCGGGAATGCTTTGTATCACATCAGCGGCATTACCCTTTAATGCCAATAGAAGATCAATTGCTTTGTCATTGTCGTTCCATAAATTTCTAGAAGCAACCATTTCGAATTGGAATTTGAATACATCAAATGAAGTTGAGCCATCAAAAACAGGAGGTTTGGTTTTCGATTTTTTTTTTGTTTTTTTATTTTCATCTATGGATTAAACCCTTAAGGTGAGTATTAAGTTCAAGTTTAGCCGCTAAAATCGCCATTTTTTCACGATTACTTTTCTTTAATAATACTTTTTAAGGAATACAAACTTTGTGTAAACTTGCTTTGGGCTATTCCCCTTCAAGTTATAGTAAAATCTACAACAAATATGTATAATTTTATTCCTTTTTTTATTGATTTAGTTTTCACTTTAGTGAAAAAACTCGAACTTAATACCCACCTTTACAGACTAACAGTAATATATTACATTATATACATATTGTTTGTTAATATATCAAGTATTTAATAATAATGTTATCTTTTTCTTTACATTGTATTTCTCTTCTGACAAATCAAGATAATAATAAAATTTATTGAATTCTTTACAAAGACGGCGAAGTGGATCGTTGTTTTCAAAGTTCGTTCGAAAGTATTCAATGTGGAGCAGTTCAAAGTTGCGGGTAGGTCTAAAGGGTACATTGAATGATATGCTGTTAATAAGGAAGTCAGATTTAAATCTTCCGTTAATTAAATCAACCATAAAACAGATATTCAGCATGGTACGTCTACTTTTCAGTGTAGGTAATTTGATGAGCGATAGTCTTTCTTTGTAAGACGGCAAGGTTTGAGGTGTCCAGTTATTCCGACGAAAACAAAACAGTAAAAATTGTTTCTGAACAGATTCAATACGATTGCAATGAATTTGGTACTGTGGGTCCCAAATTACAGATCCATATTCCAGGATAGGACGCACAAGTGAAGTATATAAGTTTCTTGTAACAAATGGGTCAGAAAATTCCTTACTCCAGCGCTTGACAAATCCAAATGACCCATAGGCCTTATTTACAGTCATAGAAATGTGAGATCTAAAATTTAGCATGCGATCCAAAAGTATTCCAAGATCTTTAAAGGATTCAACAGTTTCAAGCGTTGTGCCATTCAAGTTATAATTCGTGTCGATATAATTTAATCTATAAAAAGAGATATGCTTGCATTTCCTTATGTTCAGTTCCATCATATTTGATGAGCACCATCTGTACATGCTATTCAGATCAGATTGGAGTAAGGATTGGTCATCACTATTCCGAATAACCTTTATAATTTTAACATCGTCAGCATACATGAGAGTGTAACCATATTTAATGGCTGATGGAAGGTCATTTATAAATAGGCAGAACAATAGAGGGCCAAGATGACTGCCTTGTGGAACACCAGAAGGCACATGTATTGATTTTGAAATAATGTTATCAAATACTACAAATTGTGTACGATTCTTTAGATAACTTTCAAACCAGGATACCATTAATTCACTGAAGCCCATGCGATGCAGTTTGTACAGTAAAAGTGAATGGTTTACTTTGTCAAACGCCTTACTAAAATCAGTGTAAATGACATCAGTCTGTAAACGATCTCTAAAGCCTTCATTAACCATTGTAGTCAATTCCAAGATATTTGTTATGGTCGAACAAGATTTACGGAAGCCGTGTTGTTTAGGCGATAGAAGAGAGGAGACTTGATGATTCAAACTATCAGAAATAATTTTCTCCAACAGTTTTGGAATAGCACTTAATTTAGCAATGCCTCTATAATTCGTAATATCTGACTTGCTTCCATTTTTAAATAGCGGAATGATAAATGAATTCTTCCACAACGTAGGAAAGTGACCTGTGCGCAAAGATTCATTAAACAGAAATGACAGAGCAGTCGAAAGAGAATGAGCACAATATTTGAGGATGTTACTGGGAATCCCATCAGGGCCCGGGCGATATGAACATTTTATCTTTTCCATATAACTCATCACAATATCAGGAGAAATAAATGGAGTAGTGAATGTCGAGTATTCCTGTATCTTATATGGGTACGCATCAGATTGCTTGAAATCCTTATGGCAGTAAGTTGTTGCAAAGAACTTTGAAAACAAATTACATATAGATTCATTATCATCCCCTTCAACAGCACCATAGTGAAGGGTTCTTGGATACACATTTGATTGACGTTTAGAATTAACAAATCTGTAAAATGACTTTGGATTAAGCTTCAGTTCATTTTTAATTTTCGATAAATAATTGTTATAGGATTGTTTATTCCACAGGTTGTATTCTGAACGAGCAATTGAGTAGTTTGCATAGTCAGTCACAGATCCAGATTTTTTATACTTTTTATAAAGTTTATTCTTTCTATTCTTCAAGTTACGTAATTTACTGTCATTCCAAGGTGGACCAGTGTGAGAAGTTATTCGAATTAATGGAACAGATTGGGCTATGAATGAATTCAAAGTTTCATAAAATGTATTTATTGATTCATCAAGATTTCTCGCTGGTAAAATTTTATTCCAATCCACATTTAATAGTAATGAGTTCAGTTTTTCATAATCAGTTCTATTAAAAGAGAATATTTTATCAGTTTTCAATACGAGTTTATTTCGCATAGATCTCGAAAAAGACATATTTATATCCATACAGACAGTGGGATGATGAACATCTTCAGGATTTACAACGGCATTGACGCGTGATAAAAACACATCTTTTAGTTCATTTGTAAAAAATAAATCAAGTAATTTATTATTCGAATTTTGTATGTTGCTAATTTGAAAAAGACCATCTTTTAACAAGTTTTCAACAAATTCAGATTGATATCCATTTCTTAGCATTGGTACGGAGTAATTTATTTCCTCACAATATTTCCATGTAATAGATGGAATGTTAAAATCACCAGACAAAACAATCAAATCAGAGGGTCTCGAAGTAGGTAGGACCGATTGGATAGCAGTCAAATGAGCATTATAAACATCGTTACAAGAACCAGGAGGAATATAGGAGCAAGTCACAAACAATGAATTATGGCCGCACCTTATTTTCACTCCTATATATTCAATTTGAAGTTCATTTGGAATATCAATTTTTGATGAAGCAAATTTCGAAGAAACAGCAATTAGGACGCCGCCACCAGATTTCTTCAAACCAGTTGTGCGGTCACATCTATAAATTTGGTACTTGTCGCATAAGATTTCAGTATTTAAGATATTACTTTGAAGCCAGGTTTCAGTAAATACAATCAAATCATAATCAAAGCCAAAGCTATCCGTATAAAGGTTGCATAATTTTGTGTTAAGTCCCCTAACATTCTGATAAACTAAAGTAAAATTCGTATCAGACAGGGTTTTATTCAGTTTTTCGATTGCTCAACGGGACGTGCAGGTAAACGGGCAACTCTATCTCTAAAAACAAATTCATGCACCACAGCTCTGTAAGGCCAAAATTCCGGATTGACCACTGTGTCAAAAATGTCCTCAGGTACGAAAATTTTGAATGACGACTTGTTCCTCCTCTCTACAAATTGCAGTTTAGATACCTTAATGTCTACATTTGCATTCAGTTTTGATTTTATGTAGAAATGAATATCATCCTCAGTTGTTTCTGGAGCAAAACGGGCAGCAAAAATGGTTTTCATTGGGGGTAAGACCCTTAAAGGTTTTGGAGCTGAACCAGCAGGCGATTGATTTGTAGGTGTATTAAAAGGAGAAAAGAATGAATTAGTATCAGTTAACACAGTAGCTGGTGCCACTACTGTTCCAGTGTTCAGTGAATTCGAATGCGACGGGGTAATAATAATAGGTGGAATAGGTAAAGGTGCAGTTTCAGCGTTGTTAGTAGGAATGACAACAGTCTCTGAATCGTGAATATTATTATTGGTGTTAACTATTGTCGGAGAAATTGTTTCAATCTCATTGTTAGATGAATTCTTGTTAGATTTAGATTTCTTCCTTTTTCTGGAGTTTTCAGTTGGTGATTGTAACACTATGTCCAAGTTTGAAGAATTATCAAGAATATTCTTATATTTTTTAAAGCGATCTGAGATCAAATCAAAATCCCTCGAAATATCATCGAGTCTGGCTCTACAGTTTTTAAAAAAGGTAAAAAACTCGCCATCAATATGTTTGCACTTTTCACAGCACCACCGCAGACCCTTATCTTCACGTAAGTTGTCAATTGTGCGTGCTGCTAATTGCGCACATTTTGAATGGTAACTTGTTGAACAAATCCAGCACGAAATCATTTGTTCATCCAATTTAGTGATACGACACGATGGTATAGGGCAAGCCATTTTTCAATTTTTCTTAATATGTCAAAGACAAGAATGTGGATGCAAATATATTTCCAACAATTTCGCAATGAATAAATATATGATTCAGACTTGAAATCAAATGTGAAATTTAATACGTAAAATCCAAAGTATACTTCTAGGCATATACAAAATCAGAGTTGAGTTTAGGTTAGCAAATTCAGTACTTAGCTATTTCAACAACCAGTGATTAGTACTTAGCCTGATCAACAACCACAGAAAAACTTTTGAAGTGAGCTTTTATCAATCAAAACAGAAGGAGAACAGTGGAATGACGTTTCGCTGGCCAACACTATTGAGTGAGGAGTAAGCTGACGTTTCTAATTTGTGTACTCACAGGTCAAAGCGCCTTTTCTCTTTGTTTACAGAAACCTCGAAACAACAACAAAAACTGAAATATTTGTATTGCTTTCGATGGTTTGCAGTTTTATAAAACTTTATAAAAATACAGCTTTCAACACAAAACAGCTCAAACGAAATATGTCGAACAGAATGCAAAAGCTTTAGATCACGTTAAGCACCGGTTTTAGCACAAGTTAAGCGAGATATTCACAATGAAATTTTAATTTTAATTGGAGCAACTTGAAAACACGTCCAACAATGACCGTATGACCGTACACTTCCCTCGATAACACGTACTGGACCACCTTTTATTTCTAGTTCTGAAATTTTTTTCTCAAGGTGTAGACATTTCTCATCATGAACCACAATTTTCTCATCTACGGAAAGGACTTTCTTATCTAATTCCACAATTTGACTCTCTATTTGGTGCACACGCATCTCCATACCTTCAGAAATTTGTTGTAGTTTCTCATGGAGAATTCTAGAATTTTCGTCCAATTTTTCTTCCAATTTTCTAGAGTTTGCTTCCATTTTTAGGGCGTTCTCTTCCACCAGCTTTCTCGATTTTTTTTCCATTTTTTGAGCGTTTTCTTCCAGCAGCTTTCTTGAAATTTCTTCCATTTCCAGTTTTTTAGAATTCTCTTCCATCATTTTGCTCAAAACATTGAGCATTGAGATGTAATCCACAACACTTGAAGCTAAAGATGGATTTTCTACACTGCTGGTATTGACGAGTATTGATTCGTCAATGTCCTCCTTATAATCAAACTCATGTGTCTCGATATCCATTTTGCACCGTTCGAACTCTTCCAGTAGACGCTTTTGAAGCAGAGCTTTGTTTCCTGTAGTCGGCTGCTCCAGTTTGCTCAATTCCTTTTTTAAGTCTTCCACTCGAAGCTCATTAAACTTCATTTTAGATTTTTTTTCGTTATTTCACTTCCGACACCAATTGTTACGTTTTTATATTGAGGCGTATTTAATTACCCGATAATTAGAACACAGTTCTTTTCAAATAACGACAATCTACAATTTATTTGTTTAACTGATTGGTTTCACTTATTTGCTCTACGATGTGTACTGTATAAACTTTAGCTTACGACTGACTTGACTGCTCCCTCCGCCAGGGGCTTATATACCGTGATTTGACGATTTCGAAAATTCTGGATAGTCTGGCCTACAACCATCTAGAACTATGTAGATACAATTTATCTAACACCACATATTCAACTGGTTATCTTCATTGCCTACAGCCATCTGGAATGTTCTATCGGCGTTATTGTAAAGGCGATATGGCACACATACTTTTAGGCTTATGCTATCTAGTGCATTCTACTAGATTAGGTAGATGTCGTGCAGGCATAACATAAGTGATTATGGTCATATTACTACAATTATAACAATGAGTAAAACAAAAGGCGTTACTTTTACAATGAACGATTGGAAAACACAAAAGATGTTTAGGAAAGTACTAAAAAATAAAGAAATGACTCTAACAAGTTATGACGTAATTTTATCGTTACAATTTGAAATTTAAATTAACGTAAACTAATTTAAATAAGCTTAAATCTAGAAATATCACATTCGTAACAATATGCATTGTTTCATTGATAAAATATTCTCGTTGATAAAATGTACTCATTCTCTCTCAACATGATCATGCTTTGATTGAGTGATATGCGCTTTACAGACTATCAGTTATTCCGGACGTAATGTCAGTGTTTGTAAAGAATCTTACAGTGTGTCGGATCGATACGACTTGTCGGCGATGACTAAATAATCGGTAAATGTGTTATCGATCCCATAAACATGCAGCAGTATCGATTATGCCTTCGGATTTAACTTATAATATGCACAATATATGGGTCAAGGACATCGCCATCAAACATAAACACACAAAAAAATAATGTAGTTTACGCGGATGACCGCAGTCGTTATGCAATCGCTATCGAAAACGAAACATGTAGTGATTTTTGAGCGGAAAAAGGTAAAAAACAAAACAAGAAGTTGGTGAAAATGTAAAAATTATTCTATTTTGGCAAAATATTTTAAAATATAATATTAGTTGATTTTAGGGAAAAAAGATCAAAGAAAGAAATGCTCAGCAACCGCTTCAAAAAAAAAAACTTATTTGTTCAAGAACATATTTAAAAGGTTCTTTTGACAGACGAAAACGTATTTTAAGTCTATGGATGTTAAAAAGACAATTAGTTAAAAGCACTCACTTCAAAATAGAATCACTTACTCTACTTCAGGCAATGCTTAAGGGATGCTTTTGTCACGAATATTTTTCCTTATTAATGCAACTTTGTACATATCCTCTGAATCCAAAGACGAGGAAAACAAAAACTATCAATTTTTTTTTTGCTGTTCTATTTCTTCACGGAATGATGTCTTTTTTAACCTTTTTCAAAACTTCGTATACATATCTTATCATACAAACATATATTAAATCGAGACTATTAAACTTGTAGACTTTCACAAAAACAATAATTTTATTTGCGAGATTAATATATCGAACAATAGTTATAAAAATACAGGCTATATATCCTAAATGAAATAACTCTAAGTTTATTTATACAACATTTTCAAGGAAGTCAACATATATTAAGGACTTTTAATGAACCATTTGCATTTATGCTTTCGGATAAAACAAATATTAATGGAGGGGGAAGAGGATATCCAATAACGGAATAGCGTTGGTCTATCAATAGTTTACACTGTACTACCTCTAAAATTGCTGTGTAAAAGTGATATTGGCAGAGAGTGTGGTCCTAGCCAAACACTTACAATTTTGAGTCTGTTGGGCCGGCTAGTCAATCTGCATTACAAATAGCCATAGCTTCATTTTTCTCCTCTAGCAATTCTTTGCCTGTGATTGACATTTTAGACTTGGCAAAGTTATCCAGAGACAATCCCTGAACAATTTTCCATTGCTTGTTCTTAATTTCAACAGGGAAAGAATATATGACGTCCTTTGGTGTGTCATAGCTGCCATCAGAAATAACGCCCATCGAAACAAAACAACCAGATTCCGTACCATTCCACCAATCATGCATGTGATCACAAGCTGCCTTAGCAGCAGACATAGCCGATGACATTTTCCTGGCTGCGATTACGGCTGCTCCCCGTTTTTGGACTGTTTCAACAAAACAACCTTTCAAGAACTCCGCATCGCCAATAGCATCTGCCGCAGATTTTTTGGTATTTCCAGTAGTTACAATGGCATGGCTGGCATCAGGGAATTGTGTTGATGAGTGGTTACCCCATATTATTACATTTTTGACATTGCTAACAGGTACTTTTGCTTTCGCAGCTACTTGTGCGCTCGCGCGATTTTGATCTAAACGAGTCATGGCGCTAAAATTTTCGCGAGGAATCGATGGCGCATAATAGGAACAAACAACTGCATTAGTATTAGCTGGATTGCCAACCACTAAAACCTTGACGTCTTTGCGAGCGTATTGATCCAATGCTTGTCCTTGTGCTTTAAATATTTTTACATTTGCTGAGAGCAAATCTTTACGTTCCATGCCTTCTTTACGAGGCATGGCCCCAACGAGGAAAGCTGCCGAAACGTCCTTGAAAGCAATGGCAGGATCGGTGGTTGGAACAACTTCTCTCAGCAAAGGAAGAGCACAATCTGCTAGTTCCATAACAACACCTTCCAATACACCAACCATAGGGGGGATATCCAACAAATGCAATATTAAGGGTTGATCTTTGCCAAACACTTCACCCCGAGCGATCATATACAAAAGTGAATAAGCTATTTGGCCGGCAGCGCCAGTAACAACAACACGAATGGGTTCAGCCTGAAATAAGATAATAAAATATAGGAAGATAATTTTTGAAGTGGATATTGGTATTGTAGAATTTTTTAAAAATATTTGAGTACATAAACTCATTATGTTTGACATTCAATTAATTGGAAAAGGGAATGAAGATGAAGAATACAATGTTAAAATTGAGTTCAAATTTTGAATAATTGAATATTACCATGCTACAAATGAAATCAACTCATATTGAAATATATTTCTAATATAAAAACTCACTTCATCTTGTGTGGTGGCAGTATGATTATATATAATTCGTCATTCGTTGCAACCAGACGTATTAGATTATGAGCGAACAGAAAAACAACCATATGGAAACAAACATAAACCATTATTTGTACCCGATATTTATTTATACAAAGGGCCAAACACGAAAAAATCTTTCAGCGGTGGATTATACCCTCTCAGTAATACAGATGATATATCTGAGTGTTTCAAAGCTTTGTGAAAAGCAGTTCGGACTCGGCTATGAAATTATTCCCTATCATCAGTTTGGATTTAGAAAACGCCATGGTAGAATAGAACAAATCACCCTTATTCCTGAAGTCGCCCTCGCCGTCGCTTTTTGTCGCTTTTCTTCAGTCGCCACTAATTGGTATTCCGTTCGTCGATATATTCTGCTATTGAAGAAAATCGGTATTCCTGGTGTCGCTTTTTGTCGCCAACATCGTCGCTTTTTGTCGCCTTTAAATTTACCAGCGAATAGTTTAGTGTTTAATTTTTGAAGAAGTTTTTTAGACTTTATTAATCGAACAATTGAAAAATAAATGTAAAAAATGGATATTGGTAAGAGGTAAAGTGACTAATCTTCAACAATTAAAAAAAATGGAAAAAATCAGTATATATAGCAGTTATGGTCATCACATTCAAATCATAGAAAAGAATACTGTACAATTAAAGTAAACGTGTTGATTTTCAATTCCATTTATTTTTAATAGAAATCCTTCAAGGCCAATGTATTTTATTTAGCACCAAACTTAGGTAACAATTGTGTCGAACTTTGAATGATCCTTGGACACATAATGTCAACGTCGTTCCAATTGTATATGCCGGATATTGTTATTGTACTAATATAGATATCTAAATCATTTCCCGAGTCAAATTTATCATTTATTTTGATTTTCCAAGTCAACAATGGATTACAAACAAACAGCATTTTAAACGCAAATAATTAAAATTCAGTTTTGCACATCAGCTGATTGTTTTCTTTCACGATGATCCGTGTGCCATTGATCTCAGCGTCGTCGCCATTTTTGTAGTTTTGGAAGCTTTAACTGTCCTCGAATATATATCCACATTTTTTTCCGCGTCAAATTAAATATTTTTTCTTGATTTTCCGACTTAGAATTGCGTCAGAAATAAAAATATTTTAACCCGAAAAAATTAATTTTTTTTTTGCACATCAGCTGATTGTTTTCTAGTGATATCGGGTATTGTAATTGGTACAAAAAATAATCGTCGTCGTCGCCGTCGCCACTTCGCAGGAATACCAAATGAATGACGAGACGACTTAAAAGCGACGGCGAGAGCGAGGGCGACTTCAGGAATAAGGGTGAATATATCGTCTTGTTGGAGCAATGAACACAACATTACATTTTTATTTAAACCAATTAAAAACTTTATTGAAAGTAACAGTAAAAATCAATTAATTTTTTAATCAAGACTACTTTTAATTTCCAATTAATTCTGAGATTGATACTATATACTTTTGTGATTGAAGCAATATCAATTAAAAAACATGTGAGTAAAGTAGAGTCTGGCGGGGCCGACTATATCATTCCCTAAACCACATAGTGAATTAGTAAACATAAGCATTTGTGAGCTATCATTGAAACAGGTTTGGGAAATTACCCGTTTCCTTATTTAAGAAAATTAAGGGGTACGTATTTATGGGAGCTTTATCTTAATCCGAACAGAAATGTCTGGTATTAGGAGCTATACTTGATTTTATACCTTCAAAGATAGTAGGCCACTAATATTGAGTCCATTATTAATTAGTATTGCTTTTGTGCAAATCGAGTACTACCCAGCTACTACTACTTGAATTAATTTATAAATAACAATTAATTTATAATAAAGCAACTAAAAGTAGCTCCACCCTTTTTCTAACCAAAAATAATTGGGAGTTGTTATAAAGGCACAACTTTAAAAGCGCTTCCAAAAATGTCCTCACAAAGAGGTTAATTATTTTAACTGCACAGGAAGTGTTTTAGTTCAATTTTTATAACTCGTTTTTTATATTTTTAATGGGTATTTTTTGTTTCAAATAGGATAAAATAAGTAAGAATTAATAAAAAGATACAAATTATTTAAATTATGTCGAAAAAATGCTATTTTCATTCTAGAAAAATTGCGAATTTTGAAGATATTTTAAGTCAAACATTACCATTTCCCATTATTTATATTTATATCACAAGTTTTTTTTAATTCACATTCAAAACACTGAATTCGGATCACACCTTAAGAAGTGATGCAAATTCAGTTCAACGGTTGTTGAAATGGCGGGCATCCTCCCTATGACATGCTCATTTTAAATTCATCGCTTCTGCACCACTTCCGGACACAAAAAGAAAATTTTCACTACTTTTTGACGATTCTTTTTTTTTTGCAGCGTTATTAAGACATTCACTTATGTAAGAATAGTTTAAATATCAATGAACAAAAAATAAAGGTGCTTTAGTTATTATACTAAACATAAATTTAGGACTTAAATCACAAATTCAACCACAGTTTTATTTCATAAATTAAAAATTTTAAATTTTTCTGGGGGGTCTAAGTCCCCTCCCCAGAGGCCTTCCTACGCTTATGGTAACCAAATATCATTGCAATTTGCATTACCGGTAGTAAGTGTCATTACACGTTGCATTACATTGCGTGAGTTATAATAACTAACATAGAATGACAATAATAAATACTTCTCACATATAAATGTTTGTCCGATTGGGCAAAAATACCCACATTTTCCTTGTAAAATCGCCACTGCTAAGTCGAAAACTTGTAAAAATTGCTATATTTCTAATACATAACAGGTTGGCTGATAAGTCCCCGGTCTAACATAGAAAAACACATTTTTTTGTCAAAATTCGTTTTTATTATTCAACATAGTTCCCTTCAAGAGCGATACAACGATTATAACGACCTTCCAATTTTTTGATACCATTTTGGTAGTACTCCTTCGGTTTTGCCTCAAAATAGGCCTCAGTTTCGGCGATCACCTCTTCATTGCAGCCAAATTTTTTCCCTGCGAGCCTCCTTTTGAGGTCCGAGAACAAGAAAAAGTCGCTGGGGGCCAGATCTGGAGAATACGGTGGGTGGGGAAGCAATTCGAAGCCCAATTCATGAATTTTTGCCATCGTTCTCAACGACTTGTGGCACGGTGCGTTGTCTTGGTTGAACAACACTTTTTTCTTCTTCATATCGGGCCATTTTGCCGCGATTTCGACCTTCAAACGCTCCAATAACGCCATATAATAGTCACTGTTGATGGTTTTTCCCTTCTCGAGATAATCGATAAAAATTATTCCATGCGCATCCCAAAAATAACTTATAATACCCTGTTCCACAGTGTGGAGCAGGGTATAAACAGAGGCCATTACTTTGCCAGCGGACTTTTGAGTCTTTCCACGCTTCGAAGACGGTTCACCGGTCGCTGTCCACTCAGCCGACTGTCGATTGGACTCAGGAGTGTAGTGATGGATCCATGCTTCATCCATTGTCACATATCGACGGAAAAACTCGGGTGTATTACGAGTTAACAGCTGCAAACATCGCTCAGAATCATCAACACGTTGTTGTTTTTGGTCAAATGTGAGCGCGGCACCTATTTTGCACAGAGCTTCCGCATATCCAAATATTGATGAATGATATGACCAACACGTTCCTTTGATATCTTTAAGGCCTCTGCTATCTCGATCAACTTCATTTTACGGTCACTCAAAATCATTTTGTGGATTTTTTTGATGTTTTCGTCGGTAACCACCTCTTTCGGGCGTCCACTGCGTTCACCGTCCTCCGTGCTCATTTCACCACGTTTGAATTTTGCATACCAATCAATTATTGTTGATTTCCCTGGGGCAGAGTCCGGAAACTCATTAAAGGGTGATACGGTCAAAATTTGGTCAAGGAAAAACGCGTGTAAATCGGTGAAATCGTTTATTTAAAAAATCAAATTAAATTTCTTTTTCAAGTTCAATTAGTATAAAATTCAGGAAAAATATTCAGTTAGGCTTTCGCTTTTCCAAATCCGAATTGCCGGGCCTCACGCTTGACACCTGCCATCAGATTTTGTACAGCCACCTTGTCCACCTTCTTCGCCGCAGAAAGCCAGTTTGCCTTGAACTGCTGCTCGTCCTTAGCAGTTTTTTTTTTGGTCTTCTTTAGGTTCCGCTTGACAATAGCCCAGAATTTCTCAATTGGGCGGAGCTCTGCACGTTGTTGGCGGCGTACCACTCCATGGCCTTTTTACCGTAATGGCAAGATGCAAAATCCGGCCAAAACAGTACGGAACAACCGTGTTTCTTCAGGAAAGGCAGCAGACGTTTATTCAAACACTCTTCCACGTAAATTTCTTGGTTGACAGTCCCGGAAGCTATGAAAATGCTGCTTTTCAAGCCACAGGTACAGATGGCTTGCCAAACCAGATATTTCTTTGCGAACTTTGACTTTATGTGCTTGACTTTATCTGCTACCTTCCCCCTTCCTTTTGCCGTATAAAACTCCTGTCCCGGAAGCTGCTTGTAGTCGCCTTCGACGTAGGTTTCGTCGTCCATTACCACGCAGTCAAACTTCGTCAGCATCGTCGTGTACAGCCTCCGGGATCGCGCTTTGGCCGTCATATTTTGTTTATCATCGCGATTTGGATTCACTACCTTCTTGTAAGTCGATAGTCCGGCTCGTTTTTTGGCTCGATGCACGGTTGTAGACGATACACCCAGCTTATTTGCGGCATCTCGGAGAGAGAGGTTAGGGTTTCGCTTGAAACTACCGGAAACTCTCTTTGTCGTCTCAGCGGCTTCCGGTTTTCGATTTCCACCCGATGCAGACTTCCTGGCTTTCGACAAACGTTCCCCAAACACTTTAATTACATTTGTAACGGTTGATTTGGCAACTTTTAGCGATTTTGCCGGCTTTGCGTGCGAGTAGCTCGGATTTTCGCGATGCGCGAGCAAAATTTTGATACGCTGCTCTTCTTGCTTGGACGGCATTTTGACAACTGAAGAGTGAATTCCAAAATCAAAATAGGAGCAACATTCTACACACACACCTTCAAAATGAGGGGTGTTCAGGTTTTTTAAATGCAAAATTGAAAGAAATACGTCAAGTTTATATTGACCAAATTTTGACCGTATCACCCTTTATCAAGCCAAGTTTTTGCTTCCACCGTATTTTTCCCTTCAGAAAACAGTATTTTATCAAAACACGAAATTCCTTTTTGCCATTTTTTTCACAATAACAAAAGTTGCTTCACAAAAGACGCTCTATCTCACAAACTAATTGCTTACAGACGTCAAATTTTGACACTAATCATTTGAAGGTTGGTACTATATAAAAATAATATGCATTTAATACTAGCGACGCCATCTATGTGTCAGACCGGGGACTTATCAGCCAACCTGTTATCTATCGTCCTATAAATCATAAATGCACTTTTGTGAAGTTGCCTAAAAATTGCTTTAGATTTATATATTTCCCGTATTTGTTACTAACATTGTGTTCCAGGGCAATATCCAGCTTAAATTTTAGTTGTGTTCCTTTACCTTACTCGTAGTAAAAAGTAGTAAAAGAGAGAAATATTGAAAATACTCTCAGAGTTCGAAATTTGTTATATGTACAGGATACTTTTATATCGCAATTATTTTGACAAATGACAGCTTTGTTTTAGCAGGAAACTTTGAAATCCTTATTGCGATGGAAAGGAACTATGGTTTTTACTGTGTTATTAATAGTACTCCTTGTGCAAAATTTGAAATCAAAGTAAAACTCTGACTTCTGGGCCATATAAGTACAGTAATACCACATATTATCAGTATCTTATATCGGGGGTTTGTCATTCCGTTTGTAACGCATACAAATAATGATTTCTGACTACAGAAAGTATATATAGTCTAGATCAGGGAGAAATTATAAGACGATATAACGATGTCCGTCTGTTTGGCTATGTGTTGTAATCACGCTACATCCTTCAATAAAAAACTTATAGTGTTGACATTTTGCGCAGACACGTATTTTGTCTACTAGCAGGTCAAGTTCGAAGATGGGCTACATCGGCCTAAGTTTCGATTTTGTCCCCATATAAACCGACCCCCCAGTTGTGGTCTTCAGCACATAGACATTAAAACTTTTATCCGATTTGCATGAAATTCAGAACATGCTTAAATTATATGTATATAAAACTTTATTTTTTTATATATAGAATCCAAAAAATTTGAAGGGATCGAGATGGTATCGGATATGTAGATCTACAAAGTGGTACAGGGTATATTATAGTCGGCTCCGCCCGACTTTAGACTTCCCTTATTTGTTTATTTCTATTTAAAGCGAGGATTTAGTTTACGTTTAATTTTACTTAGATGAATATATTCCTCCATGTTCTGATATTCGTAAACGCAAGAATAAACTTTTCTTATAAGGAAATAACCAAGATACCCTCGGCCTTTAATCCAATTTCATTTTCATGGCCGAAGGTATGCCTGGGGTGAAGTACTTTTCTCCTAGGACACGCGTATTTAAATGTAATCCAAGGCGATTCCAATTTATAAATTGTTATTTCTTTTTGATTACGATTACCTACAAGATTAGCGGGTAATGATAGTTTTTGCTGGGTACATTTATGTAAGAGCTATATGTAAGTCTGCATAAGATCGGCCAATACATCTTAATTTGAAATTTTAGTAACATTGGTTAATGGCCAAATTTGTGAAAATTGGGAAATACGTATTGGGTATATATGGGATGTATATCAAAATCTGAACCGATATTTATTTATTTTTTATTTAATTTATTTATTTATTCTCTTCTTCGGACAGGCCGAATATTATGTACCTCCACCATGGATTGCGTAGAAACTTCTACGAAAGACTGTCATCCACTATCGAATTACTTGGGCTGTGGTATCTTAAATCGTTTTCTAAATTGTGAGTTAGTCCATACGTGGTATATATTAGACAAAAAAGGTATGTGTAGGTTAGTCTACAAAGGTATGTGTAGGTTAGTCTACAAAAGTTTTTCAGCGGTGGATTATCCCACCTCAGTAATGCTGGTGACATTTCTGAGGGTTTCAAAGCTTCTCTAAGTGGTTTCACTGGAATGTGGAACGCCGTTCGGACTAGGCTATAAAAAGGAGGTTCCTTGTCATTGAGCTTAACATGGAATCGGGCAGCACTCAGTGATAAGAGAGAAGTTCACCACTGTGGTATCACAATGGACTGAATAGTCTAAGTGAGCCTGATACATCGGGCTGCCACATAACCTAACCTAACCTAGTCTACAAATAATTACGAATCGATATGGACTTTTGCACGGTACGTAGGGAGCCGGAATTGAAATATGGGGGTCGCTTATATGGGGGCTATATACAATTATGAACTTTATGTGGACCAATTTTTGTGTGATTGGGGATTGATTTATCTGAGGGCTATATATAACTATGGACCGATATGGACCTAGTTAGGCATGGTTGTTAACGGCCATATACTAGCACAATGTAACAAATTTCAACTGACTCGGATGAAATTTGCTCTTCCAAGAGGCTCCAAAACCAAATCTCGGGATCGGTTTATATGGGGGCTATATACGATTATGGACCGATATGGACCACTTTTGGCATGGTTGTTAAATATCATATACTACCACCACGTACAAATTTCAACCAGATCGGATGAATTTTGCTTCTCCCATCTGGGGATCGGTTTATATGGGGGCTATATATAATTATGGACTGATATGAACCAATTCCTACATGGTTGTTGGATACCATATACTAACATCACGTACCAAATTTCAACCGAATCGGATGAATTTTGCTCTTCCAAGGGGATCCGGAGGTCAAATCTGGGGATCGGTTTATATGGGGGCTATATATAATTATGGACCGATTTCGACCAATTTTTGCATGGGTGTTTGAGGCCATATATTAACACCACATACCAAATATCAACTGAATCAGATGAATTTTGGTCTTCCAAGAGGCTCCGGAGGTCAAATCTGGTGATCGGTTTATATGGGGGATATATATAATTATGCACCGATGTCGACCAATTTTTGCATAGTTGTTAGAGACCATAGACTAACACCATGTACCAAATTTTAGCCGAATCGGATGAAATTTGCTTCTCTTAGAGGCTCCGCAAGCCAAATCGGGGGATCGGTTTATATGGGGGCTATATATAATTTATTTATTTATTTTCTTGGCGAATCCAAGCCGCAAAGCCATATACGGATTCCAAAACTACACAAACAGCAATAATGACCAATTTTTGCATAGTTGTTAGAGACCATAGACTAACACCATGTACCAAATTTTAGCCGAATCGGATGAAATTTGCTTCTCTTAGAGGCTCCGCAAGCCAAATCGGGGGATCGGTTTATATGGGGGCTATATATAATTTATTTATTTATTTTCTTGGCGAATCCAAGCCGCAAAGCCATATACGGATTCCAAAACTACACAAACAGCAATAATTACAAATTATAAAAATTATGAGCTTAAAAACTAGAAATTAATAAAAAAAATAGTATCAATAAGTGTCGAACCTTTTCTAAGGTGACGACATCAAAAGGAGGCAATCCCTCTCGAAAGAGATTCAAGGAACGAAGAAATGCTTTGTTTATCCTAAAGAAATTAGGATCAGTCGACCCAAGCACGTAGTCGGCTAAGCAAAGCGATTCCTTAAAATGGGCTCAAGGAATTCTTGAAGCTGGAAAAAGGGAACGATCACCGGATGAGCTACCATCCTCTAAACGGGATCAAAGATCGTTTGCCTCAGTTGCAAAAGACAGCCTTATGATGGCTATTATTAATAAAGGAGCTTTGGACGGTATGATTCCATGGCAAAAATGGGGGGAAATTGAGAACGCGATGCCTGGTGTCTACTCAGAGGTGCGAAAAAAGTTTCCCGGACCAAGTCCTCGACGGCAAGATGCTAGATGGTATCAAGGACGATATAAGTTAATAGCTTTTGCAGACCAGAGGTCTATGGATTGCTTTAAAGCTGCATTGATGCTAATTGGTGAAGTTTGGGAAGGAGCCGCTTTGGAGTTAGTCGATAAAAAAGACATACCGGCTAAACCTAGAGCACATGCATGGATACCGGCAAACCCTCCTGATC
This sequence comes from Haematobia irritans, assembly GCF_050003625.1. Lineage (NCBI taxonomy): Eukaryota > Metazoa > Arthropoda > Insecta > Diptera > Muscidae > Haematobia > Haematobia irritans. Next base: position 83,765,016 of record NC_134398.1, read on the forward strand.
CTGAGTCAATACTAGAGAGACTAAAAGAATGTAACCCAGATCTTCCAACCGCCGATTGGAAGGTTGGTCGTTTGGATGAGGTGGATGGACCAAGACGGCATGCGGTATTTATATTAAACATAGAGTCGCTGCCACATCTAGCCCAGACCCAAGGACGCGTAAGTTATGGCTTTCATGATATCCATATGAAGGTATACAAAAGCGATCAGCCAAAGGATTCCGAAACGGACAAGCCTCCGGTAGAGTCAGCAGTGGAAAAATCTCCTAGCGAAGCCGAAGGAGACATAAAACCTGCAGACTATGGCGAAAATCATATGCGGGAAGTTTCTACAGGCTCAAGCCTCACCAAAACTGAACCGCGGATTGTTGCGAGAGTCACCGAGATCTGTGAAGAGGAAGCCCTTGATGACTCAATTGAAGCGGCTGATGTGACGGTGGTTGAAAATTTGGATGGTTCTACGGTTCCTCCAGATAAATCTTCACCATTGTAAGGCCGCTTGTGCTGCCTTAAAAGTTCTCCTGATGAAAGGAGACATAGATATAGTTCTTATTCAAGAACCATACATATATAAGGACAAGATCTGTGAATTAAGCACTCCGGGTTTCAAACTTTTGCATAATACCGGTACCGATATAAATCGAGCATGTATAATTGCTAAAAACGAACTAAACTTGTTTCTGCTTCCTTCATTGAGCAATGCAGACACTGTCGTAGCCAGTCTAGAGATATCCACATGCAAATATTGGGTATCTTCGGTCTACATGGGACATGATAGGGAGATGCCACCCTGTGCCGTTAAGACCTTAGTTGAGGAGTCACTAAAAACAAAGACAAAACTCATTATGGGATGCGATGCAAATGCACATCATAGTATTTGGGGAAGTAGTGATACTAATGCAAGGGGAGAGTCGCTAATAGAGTTTATTTTGCGTACTAACCTGGTAGTTTGCAATAAGGGAGATGCACCAACCTTCGTCACCAGGAACAGACAAGAGGTTTTGGACGTAACGTTGACCTCTCCGGAACTGAATGATAAGATATCTGAGTGGCAAGTTTTGAGGGAACATAGCTTCTCAGATCATCGCTACATCAGTTTCAGATTGGCTGTTCGTACTTCAAAGACCATATTTCCGCCAAATGTTAGGAAAGCTGATTGGAATAGGTATAGGGAATCGTTCAATTCGATGATACCGGAAATGCCGGAGACAAATATGAGCACTGTGCAAGATATCGAACACGCAGTGGAGCGGATTACTAAGGCCTTCAACATTTCACTGAAAGCTGCTTGCCCTAGAGGAAAGCCAAGGGGAAAAAATCGACCGCCATGGTGGACTACGGACTTAAGTAATATGAGGAAATCCTGCAGGAAGCTCTTTAACAAAGCAAAGTCCACAAGAGCTCCGGAGGATTGGGACACTTACAAGATGAATCTGAGAGAATATAAACGAGAACTGAGAAGGTCTCAAAAAAACTCTTGGGATGATTACTGTAGCAGTATTGAGAATACGTCAGAGGCTTCCAGACTACTAACACCGCTCCAGGTTTCATTAAAACATCGGAGGGAAATTGGACAACGTCCAGTGAGGAGACGTTGGAGGTACTTTTGGACACACACTTCCCTGGAAATCAGACGGTTGAACCATGTTCCGGCGGTGTAACAGAGGCTCAGCGATCATTTCCTATCGAGGAAATTGTGTCGGAATCTAGAATAAAATGGGCTTTAAATAGCTTTGGACCATTCAAATCCCCCGGACCTGATGGAATTACTCCGGCGGAGTTACAGGCAGTGGCTGAAAGAGTTATCCCCTGGTTGACGGTGATATATAAACGATGTGTAAACTTAGCATATATTCCAGAAAAGTGGAGGGAAACAAAAGTCGTCTTCATACCTAAAGCAGGAAAAGCCTCTCACTCGAGTGCGAAGGATTTCCGACCAATCAGCTTATCCTCATTCCTACTTAAGACCCTGGAGAGGATGATAGACATGTATCTTAGAACTAGCGTGGATTCAAGTTTGCTCTCGAAACGACAGCATGCATACTCGAAGGGCAGGTCTACTGAGACCGCATTGCATGAACTAGTCAGCTTTATTGAAAGCTCACTATCTGTCAAAGAATACACAATCGTGGCGTTTCTAGACATCGAAGGGGCGTTCAATAATGTCCATCCGAGCTCGATATTAAATGGACTGACAACTCTGAATGTTGATCCAGGTATACTTAGGCTGTTAGACGAACTTCTAATAAAGAGACGTATTTCAGCCACACTAGGGCAAGCAAACATACAAAGGTATGTGAACAGAGGCACTCCACAAGGAGGAGTTCTATCACCTCTTCTTTGGAATGTTGCTATAAACAACCTTCTGGTTTCCCTAGAAAAAGAAAGGATAAAAGTGGTGGCATACGCAGATGATGTGGCGCTAGCAGTCAGGGGAAAATTCCCATCCACAATCAGAGATATTATACAGAGAGCTCTCCGGATGACTGAGAAATGGGCGAAAGATAATGGTCTTGGTGTAAATCCAGCAAAGACAGAACTAGTCATGTACTGCAAAGATCGTAAAACTCCCACGGTTAGGCCCATTTCCTTAGGGGGTACTGAAATTCCCTTTGGTGAGTATGCAAAATACCTTGGCGTTATTTTGGACAGGAAGCTGAATTTTAGGCTTAATATTGAAGAGAGGGCGAGAAAAGCCACGGTAGCTTTGTACTCGTGCAAAAAGGCAATAGGGAAAAAGTGGGGACTAAAACCAAAAATTGTGCATTGGCTATACACTGCAGTAGTTAGACCTATAATGCTATATGGTGTTGTAGTCTGGTGGCCGGCACTTCAGAAACCGACTTGTTTAGATAAAGTTCAGCGTATGGCGAGCTTATGTATCTCAGGCGCATTTAGTAAGACAGGAACAGACTCCCTTAATGTCATGCTACATCTATTGCCTTTAGACATTTTGGCCAAACAGTCAGCTGCAACAACGGCTGTGCGGTTGCGCGAGCTATCGCTGTGGTCGGAAAAAATGTACGGTCATAGTTCGGTCCTCAAAATAATGCCAGATGTGCCTAACGTAGTGGATTATACCCTGGCAAAACCACTTTTCGACAAAAAGTTTGAAACTCTAATTCCCAACAGTGAGGCGTGGTGTACACAGACCCCGGGGAATAAAAGATATATAGATTTCTATACTGATGGCTCCAAATTGAATGGACAAGTGGGGTTCGGAGTATATTCTAAAGATCTGGAAATTCGAATAGCGAAAAGATTACCTAATCACTGTAGTGTTTTTCAGGCTGAAATATTAGCAATAAGAGAGGTGGCGAATTGGCTGAGAAGTAATGTTCCAACAAATATTGGCATTAATATATACTCAGACAGTCAACCTGCAATAAAATCCTTGGACTCTGTGTTCCTCAACTCGAAAACGGCCATCGACTGCCGCAAATCTCTCAATGAGATGGCTGAGCAGTACAATATTCACCTAATATGGGTGCCTGGCCATAGGAACATACCGGGGAACTGCGAAGCGGATGAGTTGGCAAGGCTAGGGACTACCTTACATATTCCAGGGGAACTGGAATTTGTTGGTATGCCCCTAGCTACCTGCAAGCTCATGCTGCGTGAGAAGGCTGTTAGGATGGCAAATGTTCGATGGGAGAATTGCAAGGGTTGTAACGACACCAAGCAAATATGGCCCCATTTCAACTTAAACCGCACACTAGATATGCTAATGTTCTCGAGACGTCAGATATCACTCCTGATATCTGCTATAACGGGTCGCTGCCTGATAGGCGATTTTGCTAAAACTATTGGCGCGAAGTATAATGACTATTGTATGAGCTGTCATGATGCGGAGGAAAAAGAATCAATTAAACACCTCTTGTGTGAGTGTCCTGCATTTTGTGTAAAGCGCAAGCAACTTTTAGGAGCATATAGCTTCAGATTACTGGCGGATCTGGAAAACGTTAACTTAAGCAGTCTGCTAATGTTTTTGGAACAATCTGGTTGGTTCAACAAAGAAAACTAATCAAGAAGGTTCAGCGGTTAAAACTAGAAGTGCCCATATGTAATAGGTACTTTTAGTTAATGTGGTATCACAATGGACTGAATAGTCTAAGTGAGCCTGAATCTTAATCGGGCTGCCACTTTAACCTAACCTAACCATCAATAAGTGACTAAACAGAATTTGAAACAAACAAATACACAATAATTAAAACAATTAACAAAAAAATTATGAGAACAAGTAAGGAAAGTCTAAAGGCGGGCGGGGCCGACTATATTATACCCTGCACCACTTTGTAGATCTAAATTTTCGATACCATATCACATCCGTCAAATGTGTTGGGTGCTATATATAAAGGTTTGTCCCAAATACATACATTTAAATATCACTCGATTTGGACAGAATTTGATAGACTTCTACAAAATCTATAGACTTAAAATTTAAGTCGGCTAATATAAAGGGTGATTTGTTAAGAGCTTGATAACTTTTTTTTAAAAAAAAACGCATAAAATTTGCAAAATCTCATCGGTTCTTTATTTGAAACGTTAGATTGGTCCATGACATTTACTTTTTGAAGATAATTTCATTTAAATGTTGACCGCGGCTGCGTCTTAGGTGGTCCATTCGGAAAGTCCAATTTTGGGCAACTTTTTCGAGCATTTCGGCCGGAATAGCCCGAATTTCTTCGGAAATGTTGTCTTCCAAAGCTGGAATAGTTGCTGGCTTATTTCTGTAGACTTTAGACTTGACGTAGCCCAACAAAAAATAGTCTAAAGGCGTCAAATCGCATGATCTTGGTGGCCAACTTACCGGTCCATTTCTTGAGATGAATTGTTCTCCGAAGTTTTCCCTCAAAATGGCCATAGAATCGCGAGCTGTGTGGCATGTAGCGCCATCTTGTTGAAACCACATGTCAACCAAGTTCAGTTCTTCCATTTTTGGCAACAAAAAGTTTGTTAGCATCGAACGATAGCGATCGCCATTCACCGTAACGTTGCGTCCAACAGCATCTTTGAAAAAATACGGTCCAATGATTCCACCAGCGTACAAACCACACCAAACAGTGCATTTTTCGGGATGCATGGGCAGTTCTTGAACGGCTTCTGGTTGCTCTTCACTCCAAATGCGGCAATTTTGCTTATTTACGTAGCCATTCAACCAGAAATGAGCCTCATCGCTGAACAAAATTTGTCGATAAAAAAGCGGATTTTCTGCCAACTTTTCTAGGGCCCATTCACTGAAAATTCGACGTTGTGGCAGATCGTAAGTCTATTCATGATGAAATGTCAAAGCATACTGAGCATCTTTCTCTTTGACACCATGTCTGAAATCCCACGTGATCTGTCAAATACTAATGCATGAAAATCCTAACCTCAAAAGAATCACCCTTTATATATATATATATATATATATATATATATATATATATATATATATATATATATATATATATATATATATATATATATATATATATATATATATATATATATATATATATATATATATATATATATATATATATATATATATATATATATATATATATATATATATATATATATATATATATATATATATATATATATATATATATATATATATATATATATATATATATATATATATATATATATATATATATATATATATATATATATATATAAAACCTTGCCAATTTTCCATAAAGATGGATACGACGAAGTCATGAAAATTATAATAACAATATGCAAAAGATGCCTGGCCAACAATTGGAAACACAATTTCAGGTATTACTTTAAAATAACCGTCAGAACCCACTGCATTCGACTTGATAAGAGACAGAGCATCAACTAAGTCAGCATAAGCGACAGCACGAAACGAAAAATTACCTTCACTAACATTTGAGACACTCGGGAAAATATCCCTACTAACATTTTGATGAGACACAAACATATTATTCAATTCTCCAACGTCATAGCATCAACGATAGCATTCATCAGAATAGCATCATAAAAAAACAACATTAATTGAACAAAATATAAACGAGTGATGGGATAAACCCGGACATTGAAATTGACCAGACAACTCAACCAAATCTGACGAAGATATAAGACAATAATCAATAAGTGAAGTTGAGTTGTGAAAGGTATCATAATGTGTAGGAATGCCATTGTGTACTATGGAAAGATTCAAGTCTGAACAGACCGCCCTCATACTAGCGGATTTATGCAATTCAAATAAATTTGTATTGAAATCACCCATAAGAATTACCCTGTCATATCTAACAATAATATCCGATGTATGTTCCTGAAACTTGTTGACATTACCATGTGGCAAATAGACGGTACCCACCAAGTATTTGTGCCCCACAATTAAAAGTTCAATGAATATGCCCTCAAGTTCACCAAACAATTGACCAACTAAAACCACTCTATGACTAATACCTTTCAAAATATATAACGCCACACCACCCCCCCCCCCTTCCAGCAGGTGGATCAACCCTGTGACATTCATACCCCCACACATCAACAACATCATAAGCCATGTATGGCTTAAGCCACGTCTCACTCACCCCCACGATATCTAAATATTTTCCTCTAGTACATTCCGAACCTCACTAAGTTTCAATGATAAACGGTTAACAGAAAAACTCTGACAATTAAAGTGACCAATATTTAAATTTCCTCTATAATTTCTCAATTGTGATGATAAGTAACTATTACCACTAGCAACATTTGACAATAATTTTTCCATAAAAAAAAATTTAATGGCGAAAAATTAAATTAAAAATTAAAAAACTATAAAGTAAAATAAAATAAAATTACCTAGTATTAAGTTCTACGACGACTGGCATTATATCTCATCCAAAAGCTCTTCACATTCCTCAGCATCCAATAGCTTACATTCCCCATTAAGCAAATATATTTCCACTTTCAGAATATTACGATATACGAGCTTTTTATTTTGTTCTCACTTCTAAGCCTCCGACATATATAAATTAATTTGGATGCAGAGCTACGAAGATGATCATTTAAGAATATTCGGCTACTCACATCAACACCCATAACTTCATTGAGCAGTATACGAGTTCCACAATGACAATTGGCCATTATTAAATCACGCTTATATATGCAATTAAATTTAACAAGCACAAAACTCCCAGTCGTAGGCATTCTTAAACTCTTTCTCTAAACTCTCAAGCTTGTTACTAAATTCATCACGAATTCTGTGTATGGTCTCATTTAATTTAGCCTAAATGACCAACATTTTTTCCTCATGCTCCTTTCTGTGTCTATTTTGTTGTGCCTCGATAACTGAGCTGAATTCTTCGCAGTATTTACGGAGCTGTGCATTTAAGTCAGGATTAGTCATGTTGCAACTATCACCAACTGGCTCAAACATTGTGCTGCTTAACCCAGTGTGTGGTAGAGTACCACCAGCACTAGTACGTGAAACATAATCTTCACTCACGACACAAGTACTTTCCTTATTCATGCAACTGTTGCATTTGAATAAAAAAATTTGATTTCTATAAAGAAAATCATGCTGCTCCTTCGTAACCTTTAAGTAGGAAAATATGATAAAATTCACCGCAAACAAAGCACCCAATACTATATCTAGACACTTTTGAGATGCAGGCCCGGCATATGTATACTTTTTTCTTAGAAGGCATTTTCCCAACAATTGAAAATACACAGCTCTGGGCGCAATAAATACAGAAGCAAATTACAATGTTTATGTTTAGAGCATATGATACACAATGGACTGAATAGTCTAAGTGAGCCTGAATCTTAATCGGGCTGCCACTTTAACCTAACCTAACCATATGATACACGAAAAAAGCACACAGCAAACACCGATGGCGGCTGCAACAACAACGAAAGTGAAGTTTATAGTCAAAGACTAAATTTTTTGAAGATCGGGAAGCAGCAAATGACAATGTTTATATTTTGAAGAACAGCAAATGACAATGTTTATCTTTTGAAGAAATATGAGACACCAAACAGGCACAGCGCAAAATAACAAACAGCAAACACCAATGGCAGGTACAAAAACCACAGTCACACTCAAAGAGATACATGTCAAAACGTTTTAGCACAATGGGGTGATATCTCCGGCACTGTTTAACCTGTTCTCGATTACACCCCCTCCTGACGGCGTCGAGATTGTATCATATGCGGACGATTGTACAACCATGGCATCCGGGCCCATGGTTGATTACATATGTGATCGATTGAACGTCTACCTCGCTGATCTTAACAGTTATTTCACTGCAAGAAATTTGAGGATATCTCCCACCAACTCCTCAGCCACGTCCGGCCATGCCACTGCAATTTGTAATAAGCTCCGCGGTAGAAACAAGGCCCTCAAGTCGCTTGCGGGTAGAAGTTGGAGTGCGGACAAAGAAAACTTGTTGACTACATATAAGGCAATCGGTCGATCAGTGGTAAACTATGCAGAGCCTGTGTGAACAACCCAAACAAGCGTCACGCAGTGGAATAACATACAAAGCTGTCAGAACGCTGCCCTTTGAACTGCAACAGGATGTCTCCACAGTACACCCCCTGTCTCCGAAGTACACCTTTATGCGGAGACCAAGATCATCCCAGTGCACGACACAATTACGTGTTGCCAAAGCAGTAACTCTTGGGTTGCTATCGAAGCTGTCATCCAAATCACCATCGTGGGTAGACAACCTCCACCCAGGGATTTAAGGGTTGATCTTCACCTTCTAGAGCGCGAGATCCAGCGTTATAAAAGAGAGCCTCTACATCAGGCAGCATACCAGACAGGTCTGAACAGGATTAATTCTGTTCTCGGACTACGACCACTACCCATAGCACCGGAGGAGAGAGACCTCCCGCGGCAGACCAAGAAAGTTTTGGCCCAACTAAGATCAGGCAAGTGCATCCACCTCAGTTCCTACTTATCAGTGATTCATAGTAACGTAGCTGACGTGTGTCCCATCTGTAATCAAGGGCCACATGACACTCGTCACCTTTTCGCTTGCCCAACTAAGCCTACCCGTCTCACCACAAGATCACTCTGGACACACCCCATCCTTGTCGCATAGTTCCTTGATCTGGCTAGCATTTGAACTACCTAAGCATAGAACAAAATGGATGAAACTACATTAAAACTATTACAACAGCAACCACAGAAATTTACCTTGTGCTAAACCTGTGAGATCGGTTAAAAAATAAAACTATTATGGCCAGATTTTCGAAAATCGAGTGGAGAATATATGGTATATGGGAGCTATATTTGAATCTGAACCGATTTGGATGATTTGCAGGTATAATAAAAAATGGGCTTGTTGCCAAATTTGGCAAACTCGGGCGGTATATATATGGGAGCAATATCTACATTTGATCCGATTTTCCCCAAATTTAATAGCATTCGTCCTTGTGCCCCAAACAAGGCCATGTACTAAATATCATCCAACTCGGTTAATAATTGGGATCCTGCGAACAACAAATTCATGGACAGACGTACATTAGGGTATAATTAATTACATCAAATAATTTCGGAAGTGTTCTTTTAGTATTGGTTTCCATGTGTGAAACTTTGGATATCGTATACGACATGGTGGGGATTCTCAGAAGCGCGGAAAAATTCAAAAAATGTTGACAGGATACTAGATAACTAGAGTAAGGTTCATTACTTTGAAAATGAATAAATCGAGCTTTATTAAAATCTTAACAAAATCTGTATGGTATCGGGTTTGAGGATTATCTGAATAACAAGTCTCTTATGTTAATGCACATAATAATGTTTTTCTTTTTATATCTAAATAATGTTATTAATTCTTATTTCCTTTTATGATGTCCTAAATATTGTGTTTAATCATCTTGAATAACATACTGTATTTATGAAACTTGAAACAAAAAGTAACTAAAACTGTAAGCTATTTCAACACGTGAGCGTGCCTATGTTCCTGAGATTCCATATTTTCGGGAGTGCAATTTTCAGTGCACAGTGTGCACTTCTCTAATACAAATACTCAATCGCATCTAATCACTAGCACTGCGTAGTAGTACTAATTCATTATTTCTTGTTACTGTATTTTCCAACTGCACTGGGAGGTTCCAGTGTATCGCATCTATTCCCTGGTACTGAGTAAGGCAAATATATCGACCAACTCTTGTATGTAGTCTCTATATTTATGCATATAACATTTAAATTGCTCCCCCATCCAACACAACGAATATTGCCGAAATTGATGACAGAATTAATTAAAAGAACCTAAAGCGAAAGCTATTTACTATAGTCGATTGGCTGACTTAGTTATCGAAGGCATAAAACCATAACGACTTATTTCTTCAATACAGCACCAATAACCGCTCAAGAAATTTTTAATATAATTGAAAAATTTAACGAAATTACCTTTTTTAAAGGTAATATTTTTTGAAACTCATTAAATGTGGCCCAGATCCCTAATATACGAATCAACCGATTTATATGAACCGAATTAGAACCATATTAAAGTGTTGTTGAATAAATCTGTTCAATCTAAATAAGTTTGGTAGAAAATTTCGGAAACATTTTGATTTTATCAAAAGCTGCCTACATTTAACAAAGCGGTTGGCAAGCGAGAATAGCTTTCTGAATACGCAATAACTTCTAAAAGCTTTCTGAAATTTTACTCACATACACGAAACAAATATTCGTTACGAATTGATCAACAAATACGCCGGTCGGTTACATGATTTTAAAAAGAAATAAATTTACCAATAATAAGATAAGACTTTATCAATATGAAACTTTGAACTTCTTCTTTTTGGAATATCCCATATAATAGAGAGGAGTGCAAAGATCATTAACATCATACAGACTTTTTGTTCACAGTGCATTCTAATTTCTACAGAAATAAAAACAATTTAAGTCGTAAAATAACGGTAATGAACAATTTATAATTGTTTCGGAGAAACAATTTCATATCACGACATATTAGCAAAGATTTGGTTATGAAATATCTTTCGTCAACTAATTTGTCTGTATATACACATATGCATAAACAAAAATAGATACAAATGAAATTTTATTCTTCATGGAAACCCAGCAGCGTATATCGAGGACACTTACAATTTAGAACATTCGCGTAGACTTCTCTTTTCACAAGAAAATTGATACTTATTCATTGGTCAAGCCTTTAAACAGGTATTTGTTAAGATCCCTTGTCTCATAACATACTTGTCGACGTCTTATAACCTTTCTGTGATATGAATTTGAAGGATCATTTTTAAGTAACTTTTCGTAGGCCTTGTAGGGTATTGTGAATTACAACGTATGGAACGAGACAAAATAAAAAAAACGGGTTTAAAAAAAGCAGTATATATTCTCATAGCTAACTTCTTCAATCTGAGGCCTCTGAAAAATGTTTATATCGTAAGTCAATTTATAAGTTTTTCGACAACCAATGGTAGGCAATGGCATCCTGTGTAAGAAATCAATGAGTACGTTATAGGAATTGCTTTATTTCTCCAAATAAATGCCTTTTATAAGACCTTATGAAGAGCGATTTACGCCGCTGGGATTGGCAAACAAATCTGTAAATCTACATACACAAATAAAAAACAAATAGCCATGTTTGATTGAAGACTGAGTCCCACCAGCAACCCTTCTTGTCAATAAACAAAAAAACAGATAAACTGGAATCGAAGTAATTGAAAATGTCATTGCAATTGATAAATCATCCGTCATCAGACTGTAATGGGCTTTTAAATAGGGTATTAACAGGAGCAGCTCTCATTTTCGATAATATATAGAATTCTAACTCACACATTTAAAATTAAACTTTTGGCAACAAAGGTCAAATGAAAGTTAATTGCCCCTTCTGGTTCTCCAGAATTCCATTTCACATTTGGGTATGACCGTCGGAGATAATAAAATTACACAGAAATATTTTATTGGTTGACTTACCATTTTATATTCCGATATTTTATAATGGTTTTGCGTCCAGGAGGGCTATTAAGGAAATACTTATAGCAAATGAATAGGTAAGAAGGGCAGTAGAACGTATATATCCACACCTTCTGGAATGCAGAAAATACAATTATTAACAAATAATAGCCGGATAGCGGGTAGTGATATGAAAGAGCTGAGTAATTGACATCCGACTATCAGATTCATTTTTCTAGTCAGTGTGTGTGAGCCCCATCAAAAAATGTACATGGTGTGTCGAGTTAAATAAATTGTTATGTAAAACTAAATCAGTAAAGGACGGTTCTAGCTTGTAGAAATCCAGATAGTTTAGAATCCGCAATGGATATATTATTTGAAAGTGGGTACGAAAAAATGGGTAAAGATGGGCGCATCTTTAATTTCCAAAATAAACAACATAATGTAATGCGCTTTACAGACTATCAGTTATTCCGGACGGAATATCGGTGTTTGTAAAGAATCTTACAGTGTGCCGGATCGATACGACTTGTCGGCGATGACTAAATAATCGGTAAATGTGTTATCGATTCCATAAACATGCAGCAGTATCGATTACTCCTTCGGACTTAACATATAGTGCGCACAATATATGGGATATGTTCGACACGAGCACTGTCGTCCGGAATAACTGATAGTCTGTAAAGCGCATAACAAATCGCCAACGCAATCAAGATCAACAAGATAATCGAATAATAACTACAATAACCACAACCGAAATGACTACACCCAAAGAAATTTGTTAGTAGGGACAGCAGAAAAGTCTGCTAAAACAGCAGAAAGTTTGCTGAAAAAGGGACAGCAGACACTGTTTGCTGAAATATCAAACATTTCCTGCTATTTTTGAAGCTCGATTACACTAAAACATGTTTTATTTTGGCTAAAACAAAAAAAAAACTTAACTTAGGAGCTATCCTAACATAATTAACACAATATTTTATGAATATCTATAGTATTTGACCAAAAATCTGAATATTTATCGAATTGAGGCATAACAGCAAACAAAATGTTTGCTGATGGTATTTAGGAGCTTGTAAGTATATTACAGTGCAAAAATATACCAAAAACTACTTTTGGTTCTTAAATAGGCTTTGGGGAAAATGTTATAACCTAAAAATTTTATAAATTGTTGTTCATTACGCCCTGAAGTACAAAAATATAACAGCAGACATCGACTGCAGTTTTTAGCAGACTTTTTTCTATGAGTGTATTACTCAACCACTCATCAAAACAGTAATAACAACACCAGAAATAGTAACAACACTAATAACTTTAGGATACAAGGATACAACCAATTTCCTAGAGACAAAAACTATTATCAAAATCGATATAATAACCAAAATAACCAAGCACAAATTGCTCCAGAACCAATGGAAGTAAATTCTGCAGAAAATTTTCAACAGAGAGCCTCAACGGCAAACTTCCATATATAGCAATTAAAACAAAATTAGGCTTCTTAAAATTCATTATCGATACAGGAGCATCCAACTCCATAATTAACCCGGGTTTATGTCATCCAAAATGGCAAATACCATGTGAAACCATAAATATAAAAACACTTCTACACCATATACAAATAAAAGAAAAAGTATCGGTTCCAATATTCAAAGAGTTAGGTGAAAACCTAGATGAAAAGATAGAATTCTTAGTTTGTAAATTCCACCATAAATACGACGGTTTGATAGGAAATAATATTTTACAGAAGCTTAAAGCTACAATAAGCTTCAGCGATAATATGCTAATCGTTGGAGAGAATAGAATCCCACTTCACTATTTGAACGAAAAAGCGGAATACTGTTTTGAAAAAATTGGTATACACGAAGTCACTTTGCCAGTTAACCAAAAAGAAGGATTAGTGTATAATCCTCAAACATGCACCCAGAAAAAAGTGCCTTCGAAACTGAAGGAAAAAATTTTCATCAATATAGTTTATCCATTTTATTTCCATTAAGGTAAATTTTTGTGAGAAATAATAAATAAGAATAAGGCATGGAATTTTACTCATACTGTTTTCTTCGCTGGGTATAAGAATTTACTACTGAACAAGAAAATTTTATTCACCGATAACAAAGCATTCGTAAAAATAAACAAAATCCGAACTAAAACCAAGTTTCCTCAAAATTAGTAAAATTTCTTAGAAAATGATAATTGCGACTTCCTTTATAATAGAAAGTTTTTCATACATACGAACAACACTTGGCATAGAAAAATATTTTTGTTCATTCGTACTAAGAAGTATGCAATCCTTTCAAAACTTAAGGAAACACACTTGTTAGAATATAGGAAATTTTCCTAAATTTCTATTGTCTACCTGTAATCGATACCTGTCATCGTAATCGATGTGTTTGCGCGTGGGTGTAATCGATATATTTGCGCGTCGGTTGTTTTTTTAGTTGGAATCGCGTTGTTTTGGTATACGGAGAGATTGTAAAAAAATAATATGGTAAAATAATATAATAAATAACAAATAAAATATATAAAATATTTGTTATTTTAAATTAGTGAGAAAATTTTTCGTTTTTTAAATAAATCTATCAATGTTCGTGATAGTGTATAAAGAAAGAAAACACCAGCAGAATAACAACCCTTTCATTTGTCTTCATTTTGGAATCTTCAATTATCAGGTAATATTCAGTGACGCTAACCTTTTGCAACAAAAATGTTTTATGATTTTTTATATTTGTAGGTATTGGAATAGTAAAAGGAGGACAAAATCGTTAGGCAGCAACTTATTAAATGTGAAAAGTACAAGAAGAAGAAAAAGTGCGTTTTACAGTTGATAATATCACACGGAAATTGGAAATAGTGGAATAATAAACTAATATTTCAAAGAGATTCGATGCTGTTGACTCTTAATAAATATATTCAATATAATAATAAAACATGTCTTTTATTGAAGATAAAATTGCTTATAGAAATAAATAAAATTGTATTTAAAAACGAAGGTAAGCAGTTCTAATTATGAAGTAAAAGTTTTACCACAAATGTGTAAGATTTGTCGAAATGAATGAAAAAATTTCAATAAAATCATTCCATATATGAATTCAAATTAGTTAAATGTTTTCATTCTGTAGTATAGTGGTATATAAATATAGGAAAATGTTAACTAATATATGGAATGCATTATTCCTAATTTCTACGAAAATCACATCCTTCAAACAAATAAAAATGTCTTTGGCGCTATACGAAGTTCAACTTTCTTCACAATGAGTTCATTTTAACTTAAAGAAGGGGTCACTTTTTTCTGGGTGTGTATAGGTAATGGAGACATCGAGATAATAGGAGTTTATTTTGCGGATAACCATGAAATAAACGCCCTAGTAAAAGTAAATGGAGATTTAAATAAACCATTTAATTTAGACGTTCCGCTAGTAACAGAAGTTACAGAAGAGAATTTCTATATCCAAGATATTGATGACGAAACCCAAACCCCGAATAAACCAATAATGGATCAAATTCGAATATCTCATCTAAATGAGGAAGAAAAACGGAAACTCCTATCAATAATCAGAAAATACAGCAGTACTTTTTACACTGATGAAACTGACCTCTCATTCACTAATGCCATCAAACATGAGATAAGAACAACCGATAATGTTCCAATTTCTACAAAAACGTATAGATATCCCTACATACATAAGCAAGAAATTCAGAAACAGATAAAAGAAATGCTAGACAAAAAATTATAAGAAATAGTCATTCACCTTATTCAGCACCAGTCTGGATAGTACCGAAAAAGTTAGATGCGAGTGGGAAAAAGAAATGGAGACTCGTTATTGACTACAGAAAATTGAACGAGGTGACTATAGACGATAAATACCCCATTCCCAACATAGATGAAATATTAGAAAAATTGGGACGTTGTCAATACTTTGCCACTTTAGATTTAGCGAAAGGTTTCCACCAAATCGAAATTCACGAAAAAGACTTTCCCAAAACAGCATTTAGTGTAGAAGGCGGTCATTACGAGTTCCTTCGTATGCCCTTTGGCTTAAAGACAGCGCCTGCTACTTTTCAGAGATTAATGAACAACGTATTAGGAGATTTCATCAACAAGATATGTCTAGTATATCTAGATGATATCATTATATTCTCTACTTCGTTACAGGAACATATAGAATCACTAACTAAAATTTTCCAACGACTAAAAGAAGTCAACTTGAAAATTCAGCTTGACAAAAGCGAATTTTTGAAAAGAGAAACCAATTTTCTGGGACATACTGTGACCGAAAACGGTATTAAACCTAATCCGGATAAAATAATATGTGTTCAAAAATTTCCAATTCCTACTACTCCCAAAGAAATTAAACAATTTCTAGGATTAACTGGATTTTATAGAAAATTTATAAAAGATTACTCAAAAATCGCAAGGCCGATGACTAAATATTTAAAAAAGGATTCACGTATTAATCCTGAAGATCAGGAATATAAGGAAAGTTTCGAAACCTTAAAGAGACTATTGGTAAACTCGCCAGTAGTAGCGTATCCCGACTTCAATAAAAAATGTACATTACAAACAGATGCCAGCAACTTCGCACTAGGAGCGGTTCTATCACAAGATGGACATCCTATTTGCTATGCGAATCGTACTCTTAACGACCATGAACAAAATTACAGTACTATCGAAAAGGAATTATTAGACATCGTATGGGCCACACAACAATTAAGACCGTACTTATTCGGTAGACGATTTTTGATCGAAACAGATCATAGACCCCTGACATGGTTATTTTCAATTAAAGAACCTAACTCAAAATTAGTAAGATGGAAGCTAAGATTACAGGAATACGATTATGAAATAAAGTATAAAAAAGGAGTTTTAAACGGTAATGCTGATGCACTCCCAAGAGCAAACATATTAATCAACGAGAACCTAGATATACCAGAAAATCAAGTTATTTCAGAAATACACCTTTAAATTTTTATCGCAGACAAATTGTATTAAATAAAATTACATCTGGATCACTCAAAATATAAACTGAACAAATATTCAAAAACTACAGGAAAATAATATCGGCAAAACATTTTGATGAAGATACTTTAAAGACTTTGGTTAAAAATCATTTTAACCCAGAAAAAGTTAATGCAATTTATATCAACGATGAAAACGTTTTCGAGCAACTACGTGAAGTTATAAACAAATACTTCGGAGACAATGAAAACTTCAAAATTACAAGATGTAAGACAGTCCTACAAGATATCACTGATGAAAATGAACTTTCCGAAAGAATAGAAAGGGAGCATTCTAAAAATAACCACAGAGGAATAAATTAACATTTCGCTCAATTGAACACAAATATATATCACCCAAACTTGAAGTTACGCATTAACAAATTCATCAACAATTGCGACATATGCAACAAGGAAAAATACGATAGAAATCCGAATAAACAGCAGTTCAAAATAACAGAGACTCCCGAAGCCCCAGGAGAAATTATTCACGCTGATGTATTCTATTCTATCAATAAAACTTTATTTAGAAATTTTGATTTTATTCGATCTTTCTTTTATCCAATAGAAAATAATTAATCAAGCTTGAGATCATTTTTTGTATGTATTGGTTTCTTTATTTTTCAATATTTCGCAATTACATTGAATTGCTTCATCAGGAGTCGATCTACAATAAAAGTGGTAATTTTACATGTCATGATTAAAAATTATCAAATCACTTTTATTGTAGATCGACTCCTGATGAAGCAATTCAATGTAATTGCGAAATATTGAAAAATAAAGAAACCAATACATACAAAAAACGATCTCAAGCTTGATTAATTATTTTCTATTGAATAAAACTTTATTTTTAACTTTTATTGACAAGTTTTCCAAACATGCCCAAGCTATTAAAATTAGAAACAGATCTTGGATTGAGTTCAAAATAGCACTCACACAATACATTTCTACAATAGGTAATATCAAGAAACTTATGGTCGATAACGAACTTGGCTTCAAAGCGTTACCACTCTTGACATTCGTAAGGGAACAAGGTATCGATATCCATTATACGTCAAATAATAATCACACTTCCAACTCCGATATCGAAAGACTTCACAACACAATAAACGAGCATATACGAATATTAAAAAATGATCCAAATAAGGACACAGAGTCTTTTGAAGAAAAACTTTATAGAATAATGATATATTATAATAACACAATCCATTCTACTACAGGTAAAAAACCAATTGATTTAAAAAACGGCAAAATAAGTCAAGACGAATACCCCTCAATAAGAGAAAAAATAATCAAAGTAAAAGAAAAAATCATAGAAAAACTTAATAAAAATAGAGAAAATGTTGAAATACAAACCGGTCAAGTCTATATAAAATAATTTCTTGGATCTTTTCCATGCACTATTTGGCAAGATTTGATCAAAATATAATCATCTTCATAAATATATTTGTACTTTTAATTTAGTGTTTTCGTGAAAAAACCGAACATAGTACTCACCTTAAGGTGGGTATTAAGTTCGAGTTTAAGCCTAGTACTAAGATCACGTTTTCGCACGAAAAACTATTATACTCCATATAAAAAACGTTAGCGCGGAATAAATGCGAAATCTTTGTTTTGAGCATTTTCAAACACATACTTATACAACCCTGGATTTTTCGCACGAAAAAATAGGCAGGTATATTATTTCGCATATATAAGTTAACATCCCTGGGCATCCCTTGACACCCTATTTACGGAGATACATGAAGATATTCGTTTTTCGCAAAAACGAACTTAGTACTAGGCATTAGCCGCTAAAATCGTCATTTTTTCACGATTACTTTTCTTTAGTAATCCATTTTAATGCTCTTTACAGACTATCAGTTATTCCGGACGGAATGGCGGTGTTTGTAAAGAATCTTACAATGCGTCGGATCGATACGACTTGTCGGCGATGACTAAATAATCGGTAAATGCGTTATCGATCCCATAAATATGCAGCAGTATCGATTATGCATTCGGACTTAACTTATAGTGTGCACAATATATGGGATATGTTCGACATGAGCACTGTCGTCCGGAATAACTGATAGTCTGTAAAGCTATTAGGCTATTCCCCATCAAGTTGTAATAAAATTTGCAACAAATGTGTACAATTTTATGCCTTTTTTTTACAGATTAAGTTTTCACTTTATGCTTAGTAATAAGTTCGTTTCTGCGAAAAACGGATATCTTCATCTATCTCCGTAAATAGGATTTCAAACCCAGGGATGTAAACTTATTTATGCGAAATAATATGCCTGCCAATTTTTTCGTGCGAAAAATCCAGGGTTGTATAAATATGCCTTTGAAAATGCTCAAAACAAAGATTTCGCATTTATTCCTCGCTAACGTTTTTTGTATGGAGTATAACAGTTTTTCGCGGGAAAACGTGATCTTAGTACTAGGCTTAAAGGTGAGTACTATATATATATATATATATATATATATACCCTGCCAGCATTTCAAAGTTCCATTTCAACCTCATCGTTACCACAGACTCGTAAATGTCACTTCAACCATCATGAAAAGGTACATCAAAAAGTACATGCAAGTAATTTGCCATCCCTACTGTTAAAAAAGCCATTTTTTTTTGTGAAACGCCAAGCGCAACCAGCTTGTTATATTTTAATTAAATAAAAACGAAAATAAAGTTCTGAAAACATAGATTATACGCTTAAAATTGTGAAAGGTATATTGGTGAACAATTTGGTGATTTTCCAAATGGAATAAAGTGATTGTTTTTCAGATATTTTACAGACACGCTGCCTCCATGGAATAAAAACACTGGTTGATAGACGCAGCAACATGTAACTCGCTACTTGTAACTCAACATCATCATTAATGCCAAAAATTATGTTAAATGTAATGTGATAGTAGTATAAATGTTATATTTTTAAGAATTTGTAAATGTTTAATCAAATTAATAAATATCTAAACAAACGTGTTTTACTCGACCACAATGATTCTTTTACAACTATCTTAAAATGCACTTTTTCTGATTGTTTGGAGGGTCCCTTATTGGCGTCGTTCTAAATTGATCTATAAAGGCACCTAATAATTGCACTCATGCGAAACATTTTTGTAGTAACTTGGCGTGGTACAACTTCTCAATAGTGACGGCGCTTTTCCGACGAGTTTTTGATGTCGTATATGATTGTTTTCGACGTAGTGGGGATTCTCAAAAGAGTCCCCAAATTCAAAAAATGTTGGCAGGGTATATATATACATATATATATATATATATATATATATATATATATATATATATATATATATATATATATATATATATATATATATATATATATATATATATATATATATATATATATATATATATATATATATATATATATATATATATATATATATATATATATATATATATATATATATATATATATATATATATATATATATATATATATATATATATATATATATATATATATATATATATATATATATATATATATATAAATAAATTAAACTTCTTTAAATTGAAAAAAAATATTTTTTCCTGCCACAAACTTCCGTTTATGAGCAGAGTTCTTTATTTATGGACGTTTGATACGAAAAAAGCGCTAATTCTTAATGCTACCCTGACTTTATACTATATTCTGCACTCGTGGCTAGTGTTCCTTGTTGTTGGGTGTTGGGTGTCGGTCTTCGGCGCGTTTAGCTGTGTCAGCGTCTGTGGCTTGTTGATGTTATTCGGACAATGCATTGCCTAACCTGGTGGGAAATGCATTGTCAGCTATGCCCCACTTGAGTTGTAATATTGTTTATAAAGCATAAATTAATTCATAGCGTGCTTGGTGTTAACTGGTGTTAACTCCTCCCCTCTTAAATACAATCGTCCCGATTGTCAAAACCGATGAATATTGTAAATGCTTGATGTTTTTAGGTCTCTGGTTGTTGGTTTTATTTCGGTATTATCAACTTCATTTTTTATATTCTCAGCTTGGGGTTTCGTCTCTTGTTGCCTCGCTGTTGGTAAGTTGCGAAACTTCCTCCATATTGCGACTGCAGTTATGGTTATAGTCCAGAATAATGCGAAAATGCTGGCACCAAGTGAAGTAAAATTTTTGTTTTCCAGAGAACTCAGCCATTTCGTGTTTTTAACATGCAGTTCTTTAAGAAATTCGAGGGATATTACTTCTTCTATATTTCTCTCTGATCCTCTTTGTTGCAGGAATGCTGGGAGGGGTTTATTACCAGTGATTTCCTTTGATGAATATTGTTTACCATTTATTTCAATAGTTACGTTACAATGCCTTATCAGAAATGTTCCGTTGAGCGCTATTTGCTCTTCATTTGCAGTGATTGTGCCTTCGTATTTGTTTAGGAATATTATATCCGACCCAACTTCTTCGATTGCTGGTACGTGTTCATTGTTCACCTGAGTGCAGTTCCCTACTCTGTTTCTAAATAACTTAGCTACACAATAATCATCCTTTAATTCTATTAGGTTATCTTCTTTACATATTGTTAAATCATAATATTTTTTACATTGGTTTTTTATTCCGAATAATTGGTTCTGACATTCGAGTATATTATCATGTTCGATCTTATCTATCACATTTCCATATTTTATAGCTTTAAGGCCGGTATGCACCTCTAGCGAAATTTTCGGTAGCAAAAATTTATTTAAGTCTACAACAAAAAAACAGGGCTGTGTACACAAATTTTAAACCAGCTAATCACTTTTAAAAATTGTTAATATATGTTCCAAATATTCCTCAAATAAATTGTTTATTATTTACAGACCTTTTAAAACTTTTACGCACACAATGATTATAATAAATTAAATGTTTGCTGCCAAAATATGCTTTTGACAACCCTGTTATTTTCATTAGAGGTGCGTACCAGCTTACGAAATTGAACGCTACCGAAAATTTCGTTAGCATAAATAGCAATGCATTTCTTATGGGAATGAAATTTTTCGCTAGAGGTGCATACCGGCCTTTAACTAAAAATGTTTTACATGCATCTTTTAGGGTAATGGGTATGCTTAGAATGTACAAAATTTCTTTTTTGTTAGTTAAAATTTTTACTGATGCAAATGATAAAAGTTCTTCTATATTATAGACAGGAATATCATAGATCAAAAGTACTTTATTAATTTCTTCTATTTCTGTTTTTGATAGAATGAATGTATTTACAATGTCGGCCTTTGCCCATTGCATCGCGAATTCTATATTTCTTAATTCTTTTTCTATAAATACTAAGTTTCTTTCAATTTTATTAGCAATACCATCATTCCAACCCTCTTTCTCAGATTTTATTATTTTATTGGAAATATTTGAGATCTCTGCTATTCTGTCTGAAATTAGTCTGTTTATAACAAGTTGTCTATTGTTGTTTTCTAGGATGTTATCCATTTTTTGTTTTAGAATCTCGAAATCATGTCTGTCAGGCGTGCCTGCAATCCATTTCCAGGCACTACCGATAAAATCAATTGATCTTTGTGTCCTATGGGGGTTGAGTCGATTTAACATATCAAATATATCTTTTATCTGCTGACTTATAAACGGACGGAGCGGATGATTAATGGTAACATTATTGTCGAAAAGGTATTTTAAGTCTAGGGTAATATTTCTATATCTTGTCACGTCAATTGAGTGGATAATTTTGAACGTACCGCTTTGCTTGCGAGCCAATCCATTTTGTATCGTCAGTAGCCTGGCGTTCGAATAGTCTAAGATACTGAAGTCTGCCAAAGTTTGTCCAATTAATAACCTGTAAGATTAGTAAAGATTTCAATTACGGATATGACTTTTATGGATAACCCTACCGCTTTCGGTCAGTATCGTAGTGTTACGATTTTCTTTCACGATTTCTTCTGCAAAACGATTGCTCAATTTCGTACCTAACCGCTTGTTTTTCTTAACGTAAACTACCTGTCCGGGAATATAAGTTTTAGCTGGTTGTTTATTCTTATTATGATATTCTAAGTCCTTTGCTTGTTTCCGTTCCAGTCATTGTATGGTGTCCCGTCTAACTTCCTCTATGTCTTGTGGAGAAAAGTCCACCGTTCGTCCAAAATAAAGGTCGACCGGTTTCCTGTTTATCGTGGAATGAACAGTGTGATTATATTCATTCACTGATCTCTCCAGGAGTTCTTCGAAATTCTTAGAAGTTCCGTCACATTTCAGACACCGCATGATCTCAGCTAGAGTTGAGTGAAACGTTCCACTTGACCGTTTATTTCACTCTTATAGGATGGGGTTGTAAAAACTTCTATTCCCATCTCGTCCTTCATCATAAAGAGCAATGATGCGGAGTTTAATGAGGGTTCGTTATCCATAACCACTAACTTTGGTACTCCGTATGCAAACAGTAATTCCCTGAGGGGTTTTCTGATTGACTCGGTCGATCTACCACTCAGTATTCGCACCATAGCGTATTTTGAGAACTTATCTAGCGAGGTTAATATAAGTTTTTTATCGGTTGAAAAAATGTCTAAGTGAATGATGTGGCCGGGATATTTGGGAATTGGAGTCTCGCCCAATCGAGGTTCGTTAGGGTGCCTCTCATATTTACTCTTTTTACAGACTGAACACAACTTAGTGACTCTTTTAATTTTATTAGTCATGCCTGGGAAATAATATTTCTCCAGGATTTGGATTTTGTTTTCCTTATCATTTCGATGTGCCCTGTTGTGAGTTTCGATAATTATATTCTCTTGATCGTTCTCGGATATGATATCCTCCACGATCATTTGAGTAAACCGACATTTATATTGAATGAAATTTTCCGGGTATATTTCTTGAATGAGTCCCATAACGTTTTCAGGCGTCTTAATTCCGTTGATGACTGATGGATTCAAATATCTTTTCAGAATATTGAGTAGTTTCTGTCCAGTATAACGAGGTTCAGTTATAATATGTCTATGAAATCCTGGGAAAATAATCTTAAATTGGTATGATGAGGTTTCGCCCATATTTAAGACAATTTGATTCCTAAACACATTAATAGGGGTTTCTACGCTAGGTATGAGATTCTCGGATGAGATCTCTGCACTGTGCTGCGTAGGTGTCAGTGAATTGACTTGTGTCATTCTTGATAGCGCATCTGCCACTATGTTTTGCTTTCCTGGCTTATATCGCAATTCGTAATTGTACTCCTCTAGAATGCACTTCCATCTCTTCATTTTCGAGTTAGTATTTTTATTACTCAATGCATAAGTCAAGGGTTGATGATCGGTGTAGATAATCACCTTCCTTGTTCCGTATAAGTAATTTTTTAGGGATATCAAGGCCCATATTATGGCCAGCATTTCCCTTTCATTCGTCGCATAAATCTCTTCGGACCTTCCCAACGTTCTAGAGATAAAAGCTATTGGTTTCCCTTTTTGGCTTAGGACCGCTCCTAACGCCACGTTTGATGCGTCGGTCGTTAGTTCGAATTCCTCCTCGAAATTGGGGTACGATAGTAGAACGTCTTGAGATATTAGAGCATTCCGAAGTTCGTTAAACGATTTTACGGCATTTTCATCCAAGGTCACCGGTATTTGGCTAGAAGCATTTTTCGAAATTCGTCCTTCCTCTCCTCTGAGCAATTGTGTTAGAGGTTTTGCTATATCGGCATAGCCTCTTACGAATCGTCTATAGTAGCCGGACAGTCCAAGAAAGAAACGAAGCTCCTTAAGTGTCTTCGGGATGGCGCATTTTGTAATTGCCTCAACCTACTTCGGGTTGGTCCTGATGCCATCCTTTGATACGACGAATCCTAAGAACTCTACCTCATTTCTGAAAAACGAACATTTTTCAAGTTGTATTTTCATATTGGAATCTTCGAGTATTCTGAACACCTCGTCGATGTGTCTAATATGAGATGCTTCGTCCTTGCTGAAAATTATGATATCATCAACGTATACGAAGCAGAATTTCCCAATACAGTTCCTAAGAATATCATCCAGCGTTCGTTGGAATATTGCCGGAGCATTCTTTAAGCCGAACGGTAGCCTGTTGAATTCATATTTACCATTATTTATGGAAAAGGCAGTTTTTTGTTTATCCTGCTCTCTAAGTGGAATCTGGTGGAATCCACTTTTTAAATCTATAACGGTAAAGTACTGGTTTCCTCCCAGGTTGGATAAAACTTCCGTAACCTCGGGAATAGGATACTTATCGGGTATCGTAACGGAATTAAGTTTTCGAAAGTCAACCACGAGTCTGTACTTCCTATTACCAGAGCTATCCTCCTTCTTCGGCACTATCCATATTGGAGAGTTGTAGGGAGATCTCGAGGGCCTTATTATACCATCACGCAAAAGGCGGTTGATCTCTGTCTCGACAACTTCTTTTAAAGCCATTGGGTAGGGGTAACTCTTCGCATAAATAGGTGACTCGTTAGTAGTCCTTATCTCACCTACCACGACGCTGGTGTATGCCAATTTTTCATCTGGGTCCGAAAAGAGATTGCGATGTCGATGAGCAATACTCTGTAACGACCTCTTTTGTGTCTCTGACGCGTGGTCGGCTAGTAGTTGTAAATTATTGACATTTCTGGATATCCGCTGCTTAATAGCGACTTTCTTACCATTTTTCATCACAAAGAAGTCTTCTGCCGTGTGAATGACCACTGACAGTTCCTTCATACTGTCATTACCTAGTATTGCATCGAATGACTTTAAGCCAGGTAATAAGAAAAATTTAATAGGATTTTCGCCGCTACCGAATAGGCTTATGAATGTATGTTCCGAGATTTCTACCTCTCCTCCTACAGAGTGTACATTAAAGGATTCAGTATTTTTCCTCGGATTTTTGACGAGTTCTGGTTTTATATAATTCTTGCTGCTTCCTGTGTCCAATAAAAATTCTAGAATTTTTCCGTTCCTCAGTCTGGCCTGGAAGTAAGGCAGCGAGGAACGCTCTAATCTAAAAAATGGACATCTAAGAAATCGGACGGAATGTCGTCTGGTCCATTGTCTTCGTTTGTCAAATCTGTCTCGTCATAATATTCAGGATACTCGTTTATATTTTCCGTTGGCCCATGCAAATGGTCATCTTCGAGAATTTCATTATCGGTGTTTCCGATATTCACGTGAAAGTTACGTTGGATTTTATTAACCGGCGCTTGCACGGAAGACTGCGCAGGTCTTTTATAAACTTGTTGAGGTCTCATCTGCATGGATGTATCGACATCCATGGGTTCTGGTTGCCTCTGAGCACGTTGGAAGGGATGTCCTGAAAAATTATTTGGTCTAGGGATTTGTGGTCTAGGTTGATAGGATTGGGTCTGATGGTGGTTTCTTTGATTAAAAGAATTGAAAGGAATTACTTGTGGTTTAGGGAACGCATTGGAATTATTCTGTTGGGCTATTGGAGTATTCCTCCAGCGATTTGTTGGAATATTAGCCAGTTCTGGATAGAACTTTCTATTTCCAGGCCCAGCCAATTTTACATCGTCTCTACGCGATCCTTTGTGAGCATATTCTCTTCTAAACGTCATATTGTATAGTTTCATGCATAAATGCAATGCTTGCGGTAGGGATGTCGGCTCCTTTACGCTGAGGAGTTTAGGGAGATCGCCGTTAAGTCCTCGAATAAATGTATCGAGAGCTTTTTCGCGATAGGTGTCCGTCATTGCCTTGAGGCTGTTATTATCTAATTCCAAACAGGATATTTTATCCAAAATCAGAGATAACATCTGATAGACTTCCTGGTAGAATTCAGTAACGCTTTTATGCCCTTGACATAGGACGTTCATCTGATACTCGAGCGTCCCTATGTCCCTTCTGTCCGAATAATGGACCATAAGGCATTTTCGTATTTTATTCCAGTCAAGGGGAGTTCGATACGACTCTAAAGCCGTATCAGCGTCTCCAACGATTTTCGTACGGATAGTGTGAATAATGGCGTAGTACCTGCCGGTTCCTTTGAGTGATGAATAGAGCTCAAGGACCCTTTCTACGGACTTCCTCCAAGAGCTAAATTCTCCTGGTTTCCCAGAGAATTCCCTAATCGATTTAACTATATCTGGCACTCTGTCTAGTTCCTCCAACCTCGAGGATACGCATCCTACAGGTATGTCAGAATCGTCGTCCGTATTGAAATTCTGTCCTGTTATTATACTAGTCACTAACCTGGTAATTTCCTCTCGTTGGCTATCACTGAGCCCTACATTATTCCCTGGATTAGAACGGCTTACAGTTATATTGCCTAGCGTGTTTGTTATCTCCTCGATAGTTTCATTCATCGTGAGCAAAATATTTTTAATAGTTAAAGAGATGTAACAGAAAATTTATTTTTTTATAAGTTTATATGACAATTTTTCTTTTTAATCAATTATATAAAATTTTCGGAAGAATGGATTTATTACTTAATTAATTAATTAATTAATGAATTGTAAATTTTATATTGCAAAAATATCTTGTTATAATCATACAGAATTTGAAATTCTTACATTAGTATTATAATCCTCATATCTGGTGGTGGCTGCTCCGTGATGGCTGCTTCAGGTTGTAAAGATCGTCTTCTTCTCAGATAGCAATTTGAAAAAGCTTTTTTTGTTTGCAATGCTCGAAAGTTTTTTTCTTTTTATTTTATTCACAAAAGTTTCTTCTTCTTCACAAATTATTACTTTGTAAATTTTTCGTTTTGTCTTTTTTTATGTCCGTGTTTGAATTATTTAATTTTCCTTTTTTTAATCTTTCACTTCATAAAATTGTTCTTTTTATTTTGTATTTAAAAAAATGTCTTCACTTATAATTTTGTTAAAATTATTTAGTTTTCCTCTTTTTTTTAGTCTTTCACTTCATAAAATTGTTCTTTTTATTTTGTATTGTTTAGAAAATGTCTTCGCTTAAATTTTTTGTTTTATTTTTACACTAAAACTATTGTGTCGCGAACGCGAGCTTCAGGGGCTGTGCATATCTTCACTCCGTTTTGTACTTAAACTACTAAGGGGCCCTCCTGAAGACTTGACTTATTTTCGTTATCGTGCCCGTCCCTGCTCGGGCGCCAATTAAACTTCTTTAAATTGAAAGTTTTTTAAAAAAAATATTTTTTCCTGCCACAAACTTCCGTTTATGAGCAGAGTTCTTTATTTATGGACGTTTGATACGAAAAAAGCGCTAATTCTTAATGCTACCCTGACTTTATACTATATTCTGCACTCGTGGCTAGTGTTCCTTGTTGTTGGGTGTTGGGTGTCGGTCATCGGCGCGTGTAGCTGTGTCAGCGTCTGTGGCTTGTTGATGTTATTCGGACAATGCATTGCCTAACCTGGTGGGAAATGCATTGTCAGCTATGTCCCACTTGAGTTGTAATATTGTTTATAAAGCATAAATTAATTCATAGCGTGCTTGGTGTTCACTTATATATATATATATATATATATATATATATATATATATATATATATATATATATATATATATATATATATATATATATATATATATATATATATATATATATATATATATATATATATATATATATATATATATATATATATATATATACCTGACTTTATACTATATTCTGCACTCGTGGCTAGTGTTCCTTGTTGTTGGGTGTTGGGTGTCGGTCATCGGCGCGTGTATATATATATATATATATATATATATATATATATATATATATATATATATATATATATACATGGTCGGGAAAATCATTTTTGCAGAGAAAAAACTATTTTTATAGGTTACATATAGACATGTCTAGAACCATTACATGACCATAAAGACCATGTACATTGTTTTCGTGACCATTTTATTTTTTTACTTGTTTGCAGCGAAAATAATTTTATAAAAACATTGAGCAGTTACACACGATTTTCATTTTGAGCATCTGTCGTGTGTTGATTGCTTCTTGGAATGGACGGAGAATACGGAGTTATTGTGTTTTGTGTTAATTTATTTATTCAGAAGTGGCACGTGGTTTTATGTGAACACAAAAAAGGAAAGTGTAATTGAAAAAAATGTACCATATTTTTGTTCTTCATTTTGATATATGGTATCATTTATTTCTATTTGCTGTTACATGATGTCTGCGTTGGTACATTTGATGGGCACGAAGTAAATATGGAGTGATTACTTATTGTTGAAATTTAACAAAAATGGAGTGTGTAATATAACCAAAATGGAAGTGTAATATAACAAACTATGTGAAGTTTGCTTGCACGGCATTATAAATACAAATAAACAATGAATTAATTTATAAATAAATAAAAACAAATAAATAAAGTTAATTTTGTGTTTTCTTTTCTCAAGTGGCGTCCTTTTTTCGACCAAGAAAATTTTTTTCATAAAGATCAAAACATTTTAGGTTGTGGCCATGTTCTTTTAACTGAAAGAAAAACATTTTTGACGAATACCATAACATTTTAGATCGTGCACCCTCACAAAAAATCGCCTCTGTAACATATACTCCCAAACATATTTTGCTTCACGCATATACATTTTTGGGTATTGCCCAACATTTATATGTTTGATCTCTTCCAATATATAATATGTTTGAAAGCATATTGGTCTAAACAATATATGTTTGGGTAGTCTAAGTTCCAAACATTTTGTATTTTTGCATCCAAATTCAATAATGTTGTCTTCCAAAAAACAATATGTTATTATGTGAACATATAATATGTTTGGAAGCATTTTGCACCCAAAAATATTATATGCTTAAAAAAATTCTCCCAAACAATATTGTGCTCAAAATTTTATTTATTTATTTATATATTTACAATCATAATGAATTATGAAAATAAACAGGTAATATAAGTGCTAACAACATAGGTTTTCGACCTGAATGCTCAAAATTTTGTTTCTGCCCAATTGTATATTCCCCCACACCTTTCTCACTTCCACGAGATTTTTTAGTTCTTAGCACCTTTTTCTGTAATACAAACATTGTAGAAGAAATTATTCAATTTTATGATTTTTTATACCCTCCATCATAGGATGGGGGTATATTAACTTTGTCATTCCGTTTGTAACACATCGAAATATTGCTCTAAGACCCCATAAAGTATATATATTCTGGGTCGTGGTGAAATTCTGAGTCGATCTAAGCATGTCCGTCCGTCCGTCCGTCCGTCCGTCCGTCCGTCCGTCCGTCTGTTGAAATCACGCTAACTTCCGAACGAAACAAGCTATCGACTTGAAACTTGGCACAAGTAGTTGTTATCGATGTAGGTCGGATGGTATTGAAAATGGGCCATATCGGTCCACTTTTACGTATAGCCCCCATATAAAGGGACCCTCAGATTTAGCTTGTGGAGCCTCTAACAGAAGCATATTTCATCCGATCGGGCTGAAATTTGGTATATAGTGCTGGTATATGGTCTCTAACAACCATGCAAAAATTGGTCCACATCGGTCCATAATTATATATAGCCCCCATATAAACCGATCCCCAGATTTGGCTTGTGGAGCCTCTAAGAGAAGCATATTTCATCCGATCCGGCTGAAATTTGGTACATGGTGTTGGTAGATGGTCTCTAACAATCATGCAAACATTTGTCCACATCGGTCCATAATTATATATAGCCCCCATATAAACCGATCCCCAGATTTGGCTTGTGGAGCCTCTAAGAGAAGCATATTTCATCCGATCCAGCTGAAATTTGGTACATGGGGTTGGTAGATGGTCTCTAACAATCGTGCAAAAATTGGTCAACATCGGTCCATAATTATATATAGCCCCCATATAAACCGATCCCCAGATTTGGCTTGCGGAGCCTCAAAGAGAAGCAAATTTCATCCGATCCGGCTGAAATTTGGTACATGATGGTGGTATATGGTCTCTAACAACCATGCAGAAATTGGTCCACATCGGTTCATAATTATATATAGACCCCATATAAACCGATCCCCAGATTTGGCTTGCGGAGCCTCAAAGAGAAGCAAATTTCATCCGATCCGGCTGAAATTTGGTACATGATGTTGGTATATGGTCTCTAACAACCATGCAAAAATTGGTCCACATCGGTCCATAATTATATATAGCGCCCATATAAACCGATCTCCTGATTTGGCTTGTGAAGCCTCAAAGAGAAGCAAATTGCATCCGATCCGGCTGAAATTTGGTACATGGTATTGGTATATGGTCTCTAACAACTGTGCAAAAATTGTTCCACATCGGTCCATAATTATATATACCGCCCATATAAACCGATCCCCAGATTTGGGTTGCGGAGCCTCAAAGAGAAGCAAATTTCATCCGATCCGCCTGAAATTTGGTACATGATATTGTTATATGGTCTCTAATAACCATGCAAAAATTGGTCCACATCAGTTCATAATTATATATAGCCCCCATATAAGCCGATCCCCAGATTTGACCTCCGGAGCCTCTTGGAGGAGCAAAATTAATCCGATCCGGTTCAAATTAGGAACGTGGTGTTAGTATATGGTCGCTAACAACCATACAACAATTGGTCCAATCACACAAAAATTGGTCCATATCGGTTCATAATCATGGTTGTCACTAGAACCAAAAATAATCGACCAAAATTTTATTTCTATAGAAAATTTTGTCAAAATTTTATTTCTATAGAAATTTTTGTCAAAATTTTATTCGGTTCAAAATGAAATGTTCATCATCGTCAAAATTTTATTTCTATAGAAAATTTTGTCAAAATTTTATTTCTATAGAAAATTTTGTTCAAATTTTATTCGGTTCATAATCATGGTTTCCGCTCGAGCCAAAAATAATCTACGAAGATTTTATTTCTATAGAAAATTTTGTCAAAAGTTTATTTCTATAGAAAATTTTGTTACAATTTTAGTGCTGTAGAAATTTTTGTCAAAATTTTCTTTCTATAGAAAATTTTGTGAAAATTTTTATTTCTATAGAAAATTTTGTGAAAATTTTATTTCTATAGAAAATTTTATTTCTGTAGAAATTTTTGTCAAAACTTTCTTTCTATAGAAAATTTTGTCAAAATTTTTATTTCTATAGAAAATTTTGTGAAAATTTTATTTCTATAGAAAATTTTGTTAAAATTTTATTTCTGTAGAAAATTTTGTCAACATTTTATGTCTACTTTATCAAACTGAATTATATACGTATTGGATCGATCTTTTTTGATTTAATATATACCACGTATGGACTTACATACAATTTAGAAGATGGTGTTAGGAGGTTTTAAGATACCTTGCCATCGGCAAGCGTTACCGCAACTTAAGTAATTCGATTGTGGATGGCAGTGTTTAGAAGAAGTTTCTACGCAATCCATGATGGAGGGTACATAAGCTTCGGCCTGGCCGAACTTACGGCCGTATATACTTGTTTTATTTTAATTTTGCCTTTTGCCGGACGGGGATTCGAACAGCGAACATATATGTCCCAAACATGTTATGCTAGTTTATGAACATTATATGCTGGCACTCAAAAATATTGTGTTTAAAAATTTGTGTTCCAAACATATAATGTTTATAGCCAAACATATGAAAAACAGTCTTTTTCATCCGTGTATCATATTATTTTGCTCTTCGAATATGATTCTGACAATCATGTTTCTTCTCTGCGTGTATATACAATGTGTCAAATAAAACAGATGGTTAAAATATACAACAATATATGAAATATAAAAAATATATAAAACATATTATAAAAGTATTTTTTTCTGACCATAAAAAAATATTAAAAACAGATCTAAATGTTAAACTGTACAGATATTTTTTGTCCAAATATATGTATAATTGTATATAATAAATATCATTTATTTAGGCCTAAATTAAAAATATTAAAACAAAAATGATTATTGAATGCTCGATTAAACAAAATATATAAAGTTATTTGTTGCTATCATTTTTATATATCTGTTACACATTTTTTTAAACAATTTAACATTCTTAATAGATTTCATAAATTCATCTTCTTAACCGAATTTTTTTATAAATAAATCCCAAAAATAAATAGTTAACAAAAAAATAATAAATACAACAAATAGCAACAATACAAATACATAAGTCATATTTTAAACATTAGATTTAAACAATTACATCAATATTGATAATGTTATATATTTAAATATTGTTAAATCATATTAAAAATTATTAGAAAACAAATCAATATAGTTTATGTAATTAAGTATAAGAAAACTGTTATAAATGTTAGTTGGTTTATATTTTTTATATACTTTTTTTATACTAATTCTGATTTAATAAAAAAATTGTATTAATGTGAAAGTTTATGTGTTTAGTATAAATATTAAAAAGGCTGAAAATTTAACAGTGGGGTAAAGATAGACTTATTCATGTTTGGGGTATTTTCATAAATATGGCATAGAAAATACCATGGATGACTGTGAAGTCATATTTTTTTTCTCTCAGTAGCCTTCATTGCGAAAGGAAGTGATTTAGCGAGTGCGTTCAAATATTTCGAAAAAATTACAGTTGTTTCACTGTTTTTCTTTTCTAAAAACAAAAAAATTGTTAAATATTTATTCGTATATTAACACGATGGCAAGTCCTGCAGTGAATCTTCCAATATGTGCCCAATGCGGTTTAAATATAAAAGATAAACATATTGTTTGTGGAGATTGCAAATCGCATTTTCATTTCTCTCCCTGTTGTTCGCTGCAACAATCGTCGTATGCGAGTATGAACTCAGTGAAAAAAGCGACATGGAAATGTCATAAATGCAGAGAAAGAAAAAACTCAAATACTGCATATGAAGTGGTAATTTCTACATCAGAACAAACTAGTACACAAAAACAAAAACGAAACGAAGAAGATTACAGCGACGTTCAATTTGTTGAAGATTCAACAAAACGTTTTAAAAGCCTCTCCCCACAACCAAACCATAACTCTGTGTTTCTTACACCAACCCAAAAACAAATCAATGTGGAGAACGATCCAATGCAAATAATGGTGCAAAATTTAGCCAGCATCACCACTCAACTTGCATCAATAAATGTACAATTACAAAACCAACAAGGGACACTAACACAAATAAACGAAAACCTTTTAAACTTAAACAGCCAAGTCTCTTAGCTCCAAATGCAAAACAAAGAAAAAGAGAAAAAATAAATGAAATGGAAATAACAATAAACAAATTGGAACAAAAACTCATAAGAAACAAGTAAGTAAAGTCTAAAGTCGGGAGGGGCCGACTATATTATACCCTTCACCACTATTTAGACCAACATTTGTGTTACCATCTGAAGTACTTCAAATCTGCTGGGAGCTATATAAAGGTTTGCATTTCCAGATAAAATACTTATAATGGAGACAATTTTTTGTACTTCTGCAAAATCTCTAGAATTAAAATTGAAATCGGCTAACGCCCTGGAATGAAACACAATGTTAGTAAAAAATATGGGAAATATGAAGCAAGAGAAATTTTAAAGCAATTGTACAAAAGAGCATTTATGATTTATCACGCGATACTTATGTATTCGAGATATAGGACATTTTGAGTAACATTTACAAGTTTTTGCTACACAGCAGTGACGATTTTACAAGGATATTGGTTAGATCTTGCCAAGATATGTGGTCAAGTGTGGATTGTGATATATTATTTGGTCAAGTCGGGCGAAACTCAACCGTTCTGTGGAAAGTCTGGCATTACAGTGTGTAGGATATGACAATGATATGGGGAAATCATCACAGAATTTTGTGTAAAGTGTGGGAATTTGGCTTTATTTGTATAAACCGGAAGAACGAATATATGGAGGTTTTATCTAAATCTGAACCAAATTCGATCAAACTTGACACACTTAAATATCATATTAAATATATTCTCTGTGGAAACTATCCCGTCAGTAGGTGGGTATTAAGTTCGAGTTTAGCCGCTAAAGGTGGGTACTATGTTCGGTTTTCGAGTTGAAAACCACTTTATTTTCGCGATTACTTTTCTTTAAATAACCAAAATTATAATTGATAACAAACTTATTCCTGTAACGTCTTGTCGAAATCTAGAGGAACAAGAAACTGCGCATCAATTGAGTCAATTTATCTGCTTTGTATTGAGCTGTTTTAATAAAGTAACCACGAAAATTTCAACGCGAAAAGCGAACATAGTACTTACCTTAAAAACGTAATTTTTTCACGATTACTTTTCTTTAATAATCCATTTTAAGGAATACAAACTTTGTGAAAATTTGCTTTGGGCTTTTCCCCATCAAGTTATAATAAAATTTGCAACAAATATGTATAATTTCATGCATTTTTCTTACTGATTTAGTTTTCACTTTAGCGATTTAAGCGGCTAAACTCGAACTTAATACTCACCTAATTGGAGGAAAATCCCATTGACAATGGGTCCAAAATATGAAATAGTCTACCATATATTTCCACCCCTGGTGTACATTTTAACCAGATTTGGCACACATAACGATATCATTAAACATACCTCTCGGTCAAAATTTTAAGGAAATCACTGCAAAACTCTGGCTTTTGAGGCCATATAAGTGCAAATTGGACGGAAGATGTATATGGGAGCTATATCTAAATCTGAACCGATTTTAACCAAAGTTGGCACTCATAACTATACCATTAAACGTACCTCTCGTGCAAAATTGAAACTAAATCACGGCAAAACTCTGGCTTTTGAGACCATATAAGTTCAAATCGGACGAAAGATATATATGGGAGCTATATCTAAATCTGAACCGATTTCAGCCAAATTTGGTACACTTACCGATACTATTAAACGTACTCCTTGTGCAAAATTTGAAGCATATCAGGGCAAAAGTCTGGCTTTTGTGGACATATAAGTTCAAATCGGACGAAAGATATATATGGGAGCTATATCTAAATTTGAACCGATTTCAATAAAATTTACCAAGCATTGGTAGAATGTCAATTCTACCCTCTCTGCAAAATTTCACGAAGATCGGTAGTAAACTTTGACCTCTGTGGTCATATGAGTCTAAATCGGACGAAAGATATATATGGGAGCTATATCTAAATCTGAACCGATTTGGCTGATATTTTGCAAGTTTTTCGAGACTCATAAAATATTCGGATGTACGAAATTTGAAGAACATCGGTTGATAAAAACGCCAATTATAACCAGATCGGGTATAAATATACCCGATCTTGGTCTTCCATTTGCGCGCTATGTTGATCTCCGGTTGCTTCAATGTTTTTATAGAGTTATGACATCACATGGTTCTCCTCTTCTCCGCTCCATGTTCAATTTCTGTAGATCGTCGAGGAATCCACAACTTCTCATTCCACGTATTTCATCCATGCATTATGAAAGGTATATATATATATATATATATATATATATATATATATATATATATATATATATATATATATATATATATATATATATATATATATATATATATATATATATATATATATATATATATATATATATATATATATATATATATATATATATATATATATATATATATATATATATATATATATATATATATATATATTTTTTTTTTTTTTTTTATTAGATCTCAAATTGTATTGTGAATTGTATTTTTATTACATTAAAGTTTTATCTTCATGTGCCTTAAGCTTTGCAAAATTCAGTAGTATATTCTAAGTAGAGTGAATAGTTTTATATTTTTCTCTAGCCGTATGCATAATTTTTTTTTTCTTTATTCAGTATTATGAGATGTAATATAGTTTTATTTGGCCTGTTTCGGCTTTTTCTATTACGTTGTTGAATAAATAAATAAATAAATATATATGACAGCTATATCGGGCGAATGCTATATATGGGAGATATATCTAAATCTGAACCGATTTCAACCAAATTTGGCACGCATAGCAACAATGCTAATTCTACTCCCTGTACAAAATTTCAACTAAATCGGAGTTAAAAATTGGTCTCTGTGGACATATGAGTGTAAATCGGGCGAAAGCTATATATGGGAGATATATCTAAATCTGAACCGATTTCAACCAAATTTGGCACGCATAGCTACAATGCTAATTCTACTCCCTGTGCAAAATTTCAACTAAATCGGAGTTAAAAATTGGCCTCTGAGGTCATATGAGTGTAAATCGGGCGAAAGCTATATATGGGAGATATATCCAAATCTGAACCGATTTCAACCAAATTTGGCACGCATAGTAACAATGCTAATTCTACTCCCTGTGCAAAATTTCAACTAAATCGGAGTAAAAATTGGCCTCTGTGGTCATATGAGTGTAAATCGGGCGAAAGGTATATATGGGAGATATATCTAAATCTGAACCGATTTCAACCAAATTTGGCACGCATGGCTACAATGCTAATTCTACTCCCTGTGCAAAATTTCAACTAAATCGGAGTTAAAAATTGGCCTCTGTGGTCATATGAGTGTAAATCGGGCGAAAGCTATATATGGGAGCTATATCTAAATCTGAACTGATTTTGCTGATATTTTGCAAGTTTTTCGAGACTCATAAAATATTCGGATGTACGGAATTTGAGGAAGATCGGTTGATATACACGCCAATTATGACCAGATCGGTGAAAAATATATATGGCAGCTATATCTAAATCTGAACCGATTTTTTCCAAAATCAATAGGGATCGTCTTTGAGCCGAAACAGGACCCTATACCAACTTTTAGGACAATCGGACTAAAACTACGAGCTGTACTTTGCACACAAAAATACATCAACAGACAGACAGACGGACAGACAGACGGACAGACAGACAGACGGACATCGCTAAATCGACTCAGAATTTAATTCTAAGCCGATCCGTATACTAAAAGGTTGGTCTATGATTACTCCTTCTTGGCGTTACATACAAATGCACAAACTTAGTATACCCTGTACCACAGTAGTGGTGAAGGGTATAAAAACATTGAAATAAACAACATCAAAAATGAGAATATAAGCGTGGATGAAATAATAGATAAAATTGCGTACAAAATAAAAGGAAAAAATAAAGTCATAGTTGAATTTTGCCCTCTTCGCAAAAAGAGAGAATTGATGAGTAAGACAAACAAACGAAGAGTTGACGCGATCGACATAAATAAAGAGAAAAACAAGTAAGTAAAGTAGAAAGTCGGGCGGGCCCGACTATATCATACCCTAAACCACCATTACAGAATTAGTAATCATAAGAATTTGTGGGGTAACATATAGGTCTGGGAGATAAACCGCAGTTGCATATTTAAGAAAATTAAGGGGTACATGTCTATGGGTGCTTTGTGTCAATCTGAATATAGCTCATAGTCAACGTTGCCACGGAAAATGTTCGGTTTACCCTACAAGGACAAAAAAAGTTCCCTACTTTCCCATACATTCCCAAACAATTTTCCCTACTATATTTTTCGTTAAATTTAAAAAATTTTACAAAACAAAAATGGTTGTAAGTACTTTATTATCTTAAAAAATGAATATGCAACGTATATAACTTAGAATACAAATTTGTATTACCACCACGGATGCCACAGTTGGTAGAATTCTACCCAAATTAGTAATCTTTTTTGTTAAATCTCTATAAAAATAAAATTTTGGAAAAAGTTTCTATAAACAAATTTTTGTGAGAAATTTTTCTATATAAATAAAATTTTGACAATAAATTCTATAGAGATAAAATTTTGAGAAAAATACCACAGAAATAAAATTTTGAGAAAAATTTTTATAGAAATGAAAAAAATTTCTATAGAAGTACAATAGAAATAAAATGTTGACAAAATTCACTACAGGAATAAAGTTTACCACACATTGTTAAAGATCAAGCCTTGCCGGCTTCTAATTTCCTTCTCTAGAGCCACCAAAATGTAAAAATTATTACAAATTGTGTTGAGTGAAAATGTCCTACATTGTGGCCCTACGTCCCTATAAGACGCTAAATATTAGAAAAACCCTAAATATAGGGAATTTCCTCTACTTCTAGCAGCACTGGCTGTGTTGATATTGCGCCTACCGAGTTAGTATGCCACTAATATTGAGCCTATTATTAAAAAAGAGAAAATCGTTAAATTAGTGTGGGTAATAAATACAAATTTGTAAAAATCGAGCAATATTCTTATGTAAGAGCTACAAGTACGTACACGCAAAAAAATAATTCTTTCCTCCCAAGCGAAATTTTAGACAAACAAAGTTCATTTCTCATTTGCTTTTCGCTGCAAGGAAGTGTATTTGGGAGAAAAGTATACACTTTTTGTGATAAACGTTTAGTCTTTTCCAGGATGTAAAAACAATTTCATAAGGACAAACTCAAAAAAAAAAACATCATTTTCTTGCTAATTGCATTTTCCCTCACATCTTTCTCACATCCACGATGTTTTTTAGTTCTTAACACCTTTTCCTGTAATACCAACAATGTAGAAGAAATTATACGATTTTATAAATTTTTAAATTTTTTTTACCTTTCGCCTGGACGGAGAATCGAACCGCGGACCATGCACTTTGTTAGCCAACACACTAACCACTGAGCTATGTACCTGTTATGGTCATCAATAGATAAATATCCATATGAGTTATATTTATATAGCATAGCTTGCGGCGCCCACGAACCGAATAAACAAAGTTTATTTAACAGAAACAAACATTTAGTTTGGCACCGTGGTGCAGTGGTTGCTACGTCTGACTTGCACGCCAAGGGTCGTGGGTTCGATCCCTGCTTCGACCAAAGTTTTTTTTTTACATATATTCCAGATATGTTCGGAAGATTCCGAAAAAATGTTCAACATTACATTGTAGTATATTAAATTTTGAACTGTAAAATGTGTCTTATTAAAGACCTAAAGTCAGAAAAGAACAGTGTTTGATATAAACGAAATGGACTGTGTTGTTGTTTCAAAAATAACTTTTTTTATTGAAAAAATAAAAATTTTGTAACAAACGAATTTTTTTGGTGATAAAAGTTTAAAATTTTCGAAGCAATTCAAAAAACTCTAACAAAAGAAAAACGTTTTCGGTACACGTTTTCCAAACGTTTTTTTTCTTTGCGTGTATAAGTACGATCGGCTAGTACATCAAAATTTTAAATTTGAGTAACATTGGTTAATAAATAAGAGTACTATGGCCAAATTTGGAAATCGAGCGATGCATATATATGGAAGCTATATCTAAATCTGAACCAATTTGCATAATATTGTTACGAATTTGATAATTATAGATATAAGTTTATTTAAATTAGTTTCCGTTAATTTAAAATTCAAAATTGTAACGATAAAATTTCGTTATCACTTGTTGGAATCATCTATTCATTTTCTAGTATTTTCCTGAATTTCTTTTATGTTCTTTTGTTTGCTTACCGAAATGTTAGTTCTTACTCTCTCATAGAATAACAACCCCTTTGCTTTGTTATTTTGCTTTCTCATTTCATCTCATTGTCTATTGTCATTGTTGTTGTAGTAATGCGAGCATATATCTATGTGAGTGTGTATGTGTTTGGCAGCCACCAGACGAATAACTTAATGGTCGTAGATCCTTCTAGCATTGTCTAAGAATGTTCTGGCGTTGCCAGAATATTGTAGTGCTACCAGAATGTTCTCGTATTGCCACACCGTCATATATAAAAGCGCTCGCATGCTGCTAACGAGTCAGTCTTAATTAAAGCGTCAAACGAATAACTTCAGTGTGAACGAATTGTAAAGTGTGAAGTCATAGTAAATAAATTGTAGATTGTCGTTATTTAAAAGAACTGTGTTTTAATTGTCGGGTAATTAAAAACGCTTAAATATACATAAAAACGTAACAATTGGTGTCGGAAGTGAAATAACGGAAAAAAAATCTACAATGAAGTTTAATGAGCTTCGTGTGGAAGACTTAAAAAAGGAATTGAGCAAACTGGAGCTGCCGACAACAGGCAATAAGGCCCAGCTTCAAAAGCGTCTACTGGAAGAGTTTGAACGGCGTAATATGGACATTGCGACGCATGAGTTTGATTATAAGGAAGACATTGATGAATCAATACTCGTCAATACAAGCAGTGTAGAAACTCCATCTGTGGCTTCGAGTGTTGTGGATTACACATCAATGCTCAATGTTTTGAGCAAAATGATGGAAGCAAATTCTAGAAAAATGGAAGAAAAATTCGACGAAAATTCTAGAAAAATGGAAGAAAATTCTAGAAAATTGCAGAAAGAAAATGCCCTACAAATGGAAGCAAGTTCAAGAAAATTGGAAGAAAAATTCGACGAAAATTCTAGAATTCTCAATGAAAAACTACAACAAATTTCTGAAGGCATGGAAAAACGTGTGGACCATATAGAAAATCAAATTGTGGAATTGGATAAGAAAGTTCTTTCTGTGGATGAGAAAATTATGGTTCATGATGAGAAGTTTCTGCACATCGAGAAAAAAATGTCAGAGCTGGAAATTAAAGGTGGTCCAGTGCGCGTCATTGAGGGCTCAAAAATCAAAACTCCTGTTTTCGATGGCTCAACGTCATTTGATGTCTTCAAATTCCAATTCGAAATGGTTGCTTCTAGAAATTTGTGGAATGACGATGATAAAGCAATTGAACTTCTATTGGCATTAAAGGGCAATGCTGCTGATGTGATACAAAGCATTCCCGCTGCTTCTAGAAATAACTATAATGAAGTAATAGCGGCGCTTCAACGCAAGTATGGTGGAGAGCACAAGCAAGACATCTTTAGAATGGAATTAAGAGGTAGAGTCCAGAAATCAAACGAGACTCTACAAGACTTTGCAACAGAAGTTGAGCGGTTGGTGCTACTGACATACCCAGGAGAGAGTCACCCACTTGTGGACCGCATCAAAATTGAGACCTTTGTGAATGGCATTCGAGACCCTGAGATAAAATGTGCAACATATGCCGCACAAAAAGCTACATTCACAGAAACAGTAACATTTGCACTTGTACAAGAGACTGCGAGATTGCTGGCACGGCCTCAAATTCACAAAGTACGCAGAGTAGAGACCGAGTGTGAAGAATCGAAATCGGTCATTGAATTGGTAAAAGAGGCTCTAAAGCAGATAATGCAAGAAATGAAGCAGCGAGCAAATAAATCTAGAATGAAATGCTATAACTGTGATAAGGCTGGACATCTTTCCCGGGAATGTAAAGCGTGGCGTAAAACGTCGGGGTCAATCTCGCCATCTCCATTAAACAATAATCAGAAGAAGGCGACCACAAAGCCAAGCGACTCAAATTCAAATTTTGCGGATAATAGAAAAGGTGGCAAACAAGTTATTGATCAAGCCTTGACACGACGGCATTGCAATGTAGAAAGCAGACGCTACTCGAAGGCTGAACCAAAGGAGACAGTTGTAAATGTCAGGCAGTTACACATCGAATCTGGCACAGACTGGTCAACAGAGCAACATAAAGATCCCATTCTGAGAAAAATTATTTCGGCAAAACAAGAAAATAAGAAACCCAGCAAGAAAGACATCGCAGCCGAAAGTCCACTTATGAAAGCATACTGGGCTCAATGGGATAGTTTAGTTCTAGTCAATGGATCCCTGCAACCTAAATGGGAAAGCGAAAATGGCAAGAGCAGCCGAAATTTGATCATCGTTCCAGATTCCAAAATAAGAGATGTTTTGGCGGAGTTCCATAATGGTCCCAGTGGAGGTCATCTGGGAATAACCAAAACCGCCGAGAAAGTGAAGCAACGATTCTACTGGGTTGGATGCCAGAAATCAATTGCTGAATGGGTAGCCAATTGCGAGAAGTGCATGAAGGCGAAAGGTCCAACAAGGAAAAGTCGAGGTCCTAAGCAAGAATATAGACCAGGAGCCCCGTTTGAAAGAATAGCAATGGACGTGGCAGGCCCTTTCCCAGTAAGTGATTCTGGAAACCGTTATGTCCTTGTGGTCATGGATTACTTCAGCAAATGGCCGGAGGTGTATGCAATTCCAAACCAAGAAGCAAAAACGATTGTGGATGTTGTCAACAAAAACTGGATATGTCGCTACGGTGTGCCGTCCGAGATTCACTCAGACCAGGGAAGAAATTTTGAATCGGCCATATTCAAAGAGATGTGTGAATCCCTTGGTATCAAGAAAACGAGGACTACACCATTACATCCACAATCCGATGGCATGGTAGAAAGGTTTAATCGCACTCTGGAGGAACATCTTCGAAAAGAAGTGGACAACGGCCAGAGGGACTGGGACGAGCATATACCAAAGTTTTTGCTGTCGTATAGATCTGCCATTCATGATTCCACCTCTCGAACACCG
This sequence comes from Haematobia irritans, assembly GCF_050003625.1. Lineage (NCBI taxonomy): Eukaryota > Metazoa > Arthropoda > Insecta > Diptera > Muscidae > Haematobia > Haematobia irritans. The sequence goes on from NC_134398.1 coordinate 83,807,952, forward strand.
GCCAATGTTCTATTCGGAACTGAGTTGAAGTTGCCTGGTGATCTGATATTCGGTGCTAAACCTAATGAGCTCGCCATGGAAGAAAACAGAAACGACATCCCAACCACTTTCGGTGAAGTTCACGAATCAGTGCGCAACAAAATAAAAATGGTCAGCAACAGAATGAAGGCGAGATACGATCGTGCTGTAAATACTGAGGGCTTCCAAGAAGAAGAATTGGTTCTGCTATTTAACCCGCCACGAAAGAAAGGATTGTGTCCTAAACTGCAAACACAGTGGGAAGGCCCATACAAAGTCATCAAGAAGATCAATGATGTTGTATACCGGATTCAGAAGGACGACAGCCCTAGATCAAAGATGAAAGTTGTACATCTGGAACGATTGGCTCCTTACGGAACAGGTTCTGTGCCTGTTCGGGACGAACAGGCTTAAGCGGGAGGCAGTGTTACGAATTTGATAATTATAGATATAAGTTTATTTAAATTAGTTTCCGTTAATTTAAAATTCAAAATTGTAACGATAAAATTTCGTTATCACTTGTTGGAATCATCTATTCATTTTCTAGTATTTTCCTGAATTTCTTTTATGTTCTTTTGTTTGCTTACCGAAATGTTAGTTCTTACTCTCTCATAGAATAACAACCCCTTTGCTTTGTTATTTTGCTTTCTCATTTCATCTCATTGTCTATTGTCATTGTTGTTGTAGTAATGCGAGCATATATCTATGTGAGTGTGTATGTGTTTGGCAGCCACCAGACGAATAACTTAATGGTCGTAGATCCTTCTAGCATTGTCTAAGAATGTTCTGGCGTTGCCAGAATATTGTAGTGCTACCAGAATGTTCTCGTATTGCCACACCGTCATATATAAAAGCGCTCGCATGCTGCTAACGAGTCAGTCTTAATTAAAGCGTCAAACGAATAACTTCAGTGTGAACGAATTGTAAAGTGTGAAGTCATAGTAAATAAATTGTAGATTGTCGTTATTTAAAAGAACTGTGTTTTAATTGTCGGGTAATTAAAAACGCTTAAATATAAAAACGTAACAATATTTTGCGGGTTTGATTAATACCACAAAAGGTTACCTTGTGCAAGATTTGAGTACGATCAGTTAAGAAATGAGGCCTGTATGGTCAAACATAAGTTTATTAGGGGCGAATTTTCCAAAATCGGGTGATACATATATGGGAGCTATATCTACATCTGAACCGATTTCGATGAAATTTTGCACATATAGTTAGTACTATAGAGGACTGGATCTAGCCAACTTTTAGTAAGATCGGTTAATAAATAAGGGTTCTATGACCATATTTGGGATAATCGGGCTATACATATATATGGGAGCTATATCTAAATCTGAACCGATTTCGATGATTTTTTGCACATATAGTTACTGCTACAGAAGACTACATTTAGGCAAATTTGGGTACGATCGGTTGATAAATAAGGGTTTTATGGCCAAATTTGGCAAAAGCGGGCGATACATATATATGGGAGCTATAGCTAAATTTGAACCGATTTCGATGATTTTTTGCACATATAGCTAGTGCTATAGAAGACTATATATATTTAGCCAACTTTGAGTAAAATCGGTTGATAAATAAAGGTTTTGTGGCCAAATTTGGGAAAATCGGGCGATACATATATATGAGAGCTATATCTAAATCTGAACCGATTTTTTGAAATTTTGCAGATTTGAAGGGCGATGGAAAATATTACCTCTTGCCAAATTTGGTGACGATCCGTTTGAAAAAACGCGCAACGTGACCCCATTTGTCGAAATCGGGCGATACATATATATGGGAGCTATATCTAAATTTGATCCGATTTCTTCCAAATTCAATAGCGTTCGTCCTTGTGCCCAAAAAGCTCCCTGTACCAAATTTCATCAAAATCTGTTAATAATTGCGACCGGAATCCTGTGAACAACAAATACATGGGCAGACGGACGGACGGACACCAAGCGCTAGATCGACTCAGGAGGTGATTCTGAGTCGAACGGTATATATTTTATCTAAATCTAGATGGTACACTAATGACCAGTTTCTCAATGTTTTTTTTATTAAACAGCGATAAAACAGCTGATCCCATACAAAAATTTTACTAACCGGAGGTCTATCCTCCGGTTAAAATTAATCGGAGGATGAGAAACTGGCCATAAGTGTGTAAATATAACCAGATGGTTAGATGGTACACTAACCCTCATTTTCATGAAGCTCCGTTAGTGCTACGTTAGCTAACGAACTTCTAAACCGTGCTATGTATTTACATATCTGCCATCTTGCATATATATTCCATATGCCAGTTAGAAACTTAACTGCTGAAATTTTTTCAGTTAAAATTAACCAGAGAAAATATATTTTCATTTTTCTTTCTGTTAACTGGCAGTTAAAGTCTAACGGAGCTACTTGAAAATGGCCGTAAGTGTGTAAATATAACCATAGCGATAGGCGGTAGGCGAACACTTATTTACGTGTATTTCTTATGGGAAGCCCAAAATCCGCGACGGAATACCGTGACGGCTAGCGGCGTGTCGCTAAATTAAAACTTATTCTAACTCCTTGGCGAAAACTGGTATAGTGTTGCCATCGCTTATCAATTTTTTTAACTCACCATTAGGAATATCTGTTGCCTGGACACGTGTAGATTATTTTTTCTTGAAATAACTCAACAAATAACAAGCCATTGTATGTTTTTATTCAACTTCATTGTTTAATATTGTCAAAGCGTGCTGTATTGACAACAAAAACGCTAGGAAACGTAAAAAAGGGAATTATTCGCCGTCAAGCTTATTGTATTTGCCGTTGCGGCAAAAATGTTTCGCCTACCGCCTATCGCTATGGTTATATTTACACACTAACTCACCACTAGGAATTGCTGTTGCCTGGACACCGTCAAACTTATGGCGTTTCCCAATAAACACAAACGTTTGAAAAATACTAAAATTCAATAATTTTTCAAACATTTTTTCAAAGGATTAGGGTAATATTCAAGTTGAGAAATTGTTGAGAAAATCGCGTTCTCAACAAAAAACAGACATTACCCTCAACAGTAAAATTCAACACAATAGCAATAATTTCTCAATTGTAATCCTCAAATTGAAATGCATCGCTACTCAATAATTTCTCAAACATTTTTCAACGTGAGAAAAATAAAAAACTAGCATTGTTGCGAATCCTTTCAAACCACAATTTGTATGAAAGTCGATCCTAGTTCTAACTGAAAGTCAATACTAAATTTCTAGTGATTTTGTAAATTTTATTATTTTTTTCGTTAACAAATATAATAATCTTAAAAATAACATTAATAATATATAAAAATAATAATATAATACCAATCAAAATGTAATTATCTTATTAAACGTATTAATAAATAAAACTATGAATACAACTTTAAATATCTTAAACATTTTTACATGTATAATTCCATTTCCTCCATAATGTTGGTGTCAAATAACTATTAATTAATATGCTAGCAATTTGAAATAATTACTATCGAGGAACTTGCTGGCTTGTGTGTTAGAATAGATTCCAGCAAGAGGAAATCACAAAATATCAACCTGATGACGGGATGTAAATTAATGTAATGCACATTTTCATCCAGAAGTTCTTGATATAGGAATTGTTGCACTTTGTTTTAATTGGTTGCACTTTGTAAGTTTTCTGAAAACTTTTCTTTGTTGTTTCCTTCATTGGTTTTTCATCGGCCAACATCTTCCAAGAATATACCATCCAATGATATTAGTGAGTGTTTGCTATAGTTCAAAAACTACCTACAATTTAAAACTTTTAAAGTTAAAATCAATGGAAATATTAGCCAAGAAATGCCTGTAACCTGCGGTGTACCACAAGGGTCAAAACTCGGTCCCATATTATACCTTATATACCCAAACGAGATGACATTAATTAAAAAAAAGTAAATTATTTGCGTATGCTGATGATACGGCTGTTTTAGTTGCGCACACAAATCTTGAACAAGCACAATTAATAATGCAATCAGAGCTCAACATATTAGCCAGATGGTGCCACGACAATGGTCTAATAATCAACACTGAGAAGACTAAAATGCTTCATATCAGACTTCCCAGCATACCAGCATCGAACATTACGGTTAAATTTCAGAAAACTGAATGCCTTCATAATAACTTAACCTCAAATAATAACGATGATTGTAAAGAGACTGTCGAAGTAGTGGAAACAATTAAATATCTAGGAGTTATAGTGGACCAGCATATGACGTGGAAGACTCAAATTCTAACTCTAAATAGTAAACTTCGGAAGGCGGCATATGTTTTCTTTCATCTCAACAACTGTGCCCCTGCAAATGTTACTAAGCAAGCGTACTTTGCGCTTGTTGAATCCCAATTACGTCATGGTATAACGGCATTCGGAGCAGTACAATATGGCAGAATCTTACAACAAACGCAGAATAGAATTATTGGGATTTTAATAAAGAACAAACACAATCAAGGTGAAAACAGACAACAAGGAATCAGTATTCAGAGCTTTGCCAAGCAAAACAACTTTATGAATTTGAAAAACCTATACAAGTCGACAATTTTGAACGAATTTTGTGAAGATAAATTACTGATACCGATACAACATGCATATAATACCAGAAGAAGAGAAGCGGGAAAATTTCATGTACCTGCATTTAGGAACAACTACGGAAAGAATTCCCTAAGCGTACAATTGCCAAGAATATTCAATTCAATGCCAGTAGAGATTGTCGAGATACGGAACGTTTTCAGACGAAAGAAGAAAATAAAAGAGTACCTAATATCAATGCAATGAAGGAATATAATTCCGAATTTATATACTTTTTTTTATTTTAATTTATATAAAAAATACAAAAAAAATATTGTAGCTAAATATCATATTTGTTAATTAATTTATCTAATAGTAGTATATAATAATTTACTCAATAATCCCTGCATACAAGTTTCTAAACTTCGCGGGGTTGAATTAATTTTTGTTGAATCTTATTTTTGTTGAATAAAATAAAAAAAAATAAAATATGGGGTGGGCAGCCATTTGAGACAATATCACCTTAGTTGGCCGAAATTTAAACAGGCGTTAGAATTTAAAAAAAAAATCATATCGGTCAAAAGAAAAAAGGTATCCAATCCCGGTTCATTTATTTATCGTTATTATATTGTTTCATTATATTTTTTAAATTTTGGATTTAAATGGTACTAAAAGTAATTTGTATATCCTCTATCCTATCCTATATCCTATCTATCTATCTCAACCACGAACTGCTTACAGAATTCAGCCAGTAATAAAACCTGAAACGAAACTAACAATATTTATTAATAATTTTGCAATTACACTTAATAAAACAACTAAAACTAATCGATCAACTATATATACTAAATATTCTATATTAAAATACTAATGGCCAGTTTCTCATCCTCCGATTAATTTTAACCGGTGGATAGACCTCCGGTTAGTAAAATTTTTGTATGGGACAGCTGTTTTATCAACACGACAAATAATAACAAGACATTGAGAAACTGACCCTAATACTACATTTTATATGTTTTTCCATTATTTCACACTATCTCTACAACAACAATCAAATTTATATATTATTTTACGCCTTTTCATCAACACGAATATCCATTTTAAAATATTTAATGCTTAATAACATTTATACAAAACTCTGCTATATACATTAAAAGAAATCTCTTCACTTGAATTATTGCCAATCGAATTAGTTTTCATCTAAGGGCATAATACAAGAAAATTTGGAAATTCAAAATGAATACCAATAGAGCACCATCTCGATTATCGAATCATATAGCGGCTAAAAATAATCGTTTAGCTCAGGAATTAAATAATATTGAACCCTCAAACTTGAATTCGGCAAATCATATCGCGGCTAGAAATATTAATTTAGCTCAGGAATTGGCAGACTTGATAAACCGTGTTAACAACTATTCTACCAGTAATACTCAGAATTCGAATTCACTGTCTGACTTGAAGGACTGTTATTTCGCGAGACGGTATAAATCCTCTTATGTCATTGAGATTTCCTCAAGGACTTGGGTCACGAACTACTTCTTCCCCAGGGACACCAAACTCTATTTCTACCCCTGAATACAACAGCATTGCTGCACAATAGATAAGAAGAGAGTTCTCGAGAATGTCAAGACAGGGATAAAGGCTTCCTACGGTGAACGAACAAGCCGATCAAGAGGCCACGAATAATGACGACGGAGCGAATTTGCGCAATTATGTAGACGCTTCAGTTGGGGCTGCTCAAGCGCGAATGAGATCTATCGAACAAAGTTTAGCTGTGATGATTCCACAAGCTATATGAAATTCATTAGATTCTCATTTGAATAGCACGATTGGGGACAATTTCAATAATAGGATGGATAATGGTAATGAACCTTTCATACAACAACCTCATTTAAATAACCTTTCAGATCCACGGATCAATAATAGTCAAGATCAACCACCGCCACAGCCATTTCTACCAAACCACCATCAACAACATTCTCAACAACTACCTAACCAACGACAATCACAGGCTAATTTACTCCATCAGGAGCCCACACAATACGTCAATCAGAATCTAGCTTTAGGATATAAACCAATGACACCATTGCAGTTACAAAAGTGGGGTATAAAATTTGATGGGTCGTCGAAATCAGTTAGTGTAGAGGATTTCGTTCTTAGGGATGAATCTCTTAGAAAGGATTATAATTGGCCATGGGATATTTTCGTCAAGGAATTTCACCATTTATTGGCGGGTCGAGCATACGACTGGATCTGGGAATTTCGCCAGCAAAATCCTTTTTGCCACTGGGACCATTTAAAGTACCATTTGGTCAAAAAGTTTCGATATTTTGAAAGCGATTTCGAGATCCAGAGGCGTATAATGGAGCGACGTCAGTTGCCATCCGAAAATGCGAATACATTTATCTCGGAAATAATGAAGTTGAAAAATCAAATGCGCATTCAGATCCAGGAATATGAAATTGTTATTAAGGACAATTTGAAAGACGGCCTCTTTCAGCTAATTTACCCTATCGAAACTATAGGTGAGCTCTTAGAGGAGTGGAAAAGAGCTGAAAGAAGCCTTGCTAAAAGGATTTCTTATTGTCAACAGCAACAACAAAATAATTTCAAACGTATACACGAATTGGACTATGATGCCATTGAACAACGGGAATATTTTCAAGAAGTTCAACGAAGTGCAGCTTCAGCAAGACAGACTGTCTGCTGGAACTGTAAAACAACAGGCCATACTTTCATAGACTGCCCAATGGAGCAAAGAAACATTTTTTGTTTCAAATGTGGGTTCGATGGAGTCACATCACCCCAATGCCCCAAACGCGCGGGAATCTTCAAAAGGAACATGCAGACGACTAGGACAACATGTTCGCGACAAAGTCATATCCAGTAAGATACGTTTCTGTACAAACTGCAAATACACACGAACCTTTCATGAACATTACACCCAAAATTTTAGATAGAACCGAACGAGATAACGATTAGAGAAATTTGAAAACTATTGTTCCTTATGAGGAAAGATTGAGAAACAACAATGAAATTCGTGAAAGAATTTTCAAGGATTTCATTCCTCACAGCAAAAAGATAACTAAAATCAAGAAAAATCATGCCAAACGAAAGCAAAAAAGAAAGAGATCGCATCCACATATCTATCCACGCACAATGACATTAGACCCTACCTGAATGTGAAATTATAAAAAGGAGTGACAGACGTCGGTCGTTCTTATTACTGCTAACGAAACTATTGGCCACACCAAATATCGAAGAACGTGCCCTGAAGAACCATGTAACCTTATATCCAAGGATACGCAATGCGATGGAAGCATTCGATGTCAGGGTAAGAAAAACATCTTCAAATTCAAGTGTAGAATATATATTTATTTGTGTTTTATTATACCCTCCACCATAGGATGGGGGTATATTAACTTTGTCATTCCGTTTGTAACACATCGAAATATTGCTCTAAGACCCCATAAAGTATATATATTCTGGGTCGTGGTGAAATTCTGAGTCGATCTAAGCATGTCCGTCCGTCCGTCCGTCTGTCCGGCTGTCCGTCCGTCTGTGGAAATCACGCTAACTTCCGAACGAAACAAGCTATCGACTTGAAACTTGGCACAAGTAGTTGTTATTGATGTAGGTCGGATGGTATTGAAAATGGGCCATATCGGACCACGTTTACGTATAGCCCCCATATAAACCGATCCACAAATTTGGCTTGGGGAGACTCCCGGAGCAGCAAAATTCATCCGTTCCGGTTGAAATTTGGTACGTGGTCTTAGTATACGGTCTCTAACAACCATGCAACAATTGGTCCATATCGGTCCATAATTATATATAGCCCCCATATAAACCGATCCCCAGATTTGACCTCCGGAGACTTTTGGAGGGGCAAAATTCATCCGATACGGTTGAAATTTGGTACCTGATGTTAGTATACGGCCTCCAACAACCATGCAAAAATTGGTCCATATCGGTCCATAATTATATATAGCCCCCATATAAACCGATCCCCAGATTTGACCTCCGGAGCCTCTTGGAGGGACAAAATTCATCCGATCCGGTTGAAATTTGGTACCTGATGTTAGTTTACGGCCTCTAATAACCATGCAAAACTTGGTCCATATCGGTCCATAATTATATATAGCCCCCATATAAACCGATCCCCAGATTTGACCTCCGGAGCCTCTTGGAGGGACAAAATTCATCCGATCCGGTTGAAATTTGGTACCTGATGTTAGTTTACGGCCTCTAATAACCATGCAAAACTTGGTCCATATCGGTCCATAATTATATATAGCCCCCATATAAACCGATCCCCAGATTTGACCTCCGGAGCCTCTTGGAGGAGCAAAAGTCATCCGATACGGTTGAAATTTGGTACATGGTGTTAGTATATGGTCTCTAACAACCATGCAAAAATTGGTCCATATCGGTCCATAATTATATATAGTTCCCATATAAACCGTCCCCAGATTTGACGTCCGGAACCTCTTGGAGGAGCAAAAGTCATCCGATACGGTTGAAATTTGGTACATTTTGCCTCTAACAGCCATGTAAAAATTGGTCCATATCGGTCTTTAGTTATATATAGCCGATGACTTATTACACAAAAATTGGTCCATATCGCCAAAAATAATCTACCAAAACTTTATTTCCATAGAAAATTTTGTCAAATTTTATTACTATAGAAAGTTTTGTCAAAATTTCATTTCTATAGAAAGTTTTGTCAAAAGTTTATTTCTATACAAATGTTTGTCAAAATTTTATTTCCATAGAAAATTTTGTCAAAATTTTATTTCTATAGAAAATTTTGTAATCTACCAAAACTTTATTTCCATAGAAAATTTTGTCAAATTTTATTACTATAGAAAGTTTTGTTAAAATTTCATTTCTATAGAAAGTTTTATCAAAAGTTTATTTCTATAGAAATGTTTGTCAAAATTTTATTTCTATACAAAATTTTGTCAACATTTTATTTCTATAGAAATTTTTGTCAAAATTGTATTGCTATAGAAAATGTTGTCAACATTTTACTTCCATAGAAAATTTTGTCAACATTTTATTTCTATAGAAAATTTTGTCAAGTTTTTATTTCTATAGAAAAATTTGTCAAATTTTTATTTCTATAGAAAATTTTGTCAAAATTTTATTTCTATAGAAAATTTTGTCAAGGTTTCATTTCTATACAAAATTTTGTCAAAATTTTATTTCTATAGAAAATTTTGTCAAACTAGATTATATACGTATTTAATCGGCCTTTTTTTGTTTAATATATACCCCGTATGGGCTAACTTACAATTTAGAAGACAGTGTTAAAAAGTTTTACGATACCTTGCCATCGGCAAGTGTTATCGCAACCCAAGTAATTCGATTGTGGATGACAGCCTTTAGTAGAAGTTCCTACGCAATCCATGGTGGAGGGTACATAAGATTCGGCCTGGCCGAACTTACGGCCGTATATACTTGTTTTTCTTTTCATTTCAGGTATTACCAAGACCAATGGAAGGCAATGTACCGTCGTTTGCGGCTAGGTCAAGTAGACCGTCATGTAGGCTTTGCCGTTCTGAGTGACGGGCGGCAGCGGAAAATTAAATTAAAAAATTAAATTTTAAATTTAAAAAAAATTGAAAAAATTATTTTTGTATGTATTATAAACAATAAAAACAAAACAAACAAGTATATACGGCCGTAAGTTCGGCCAGGCCGAATCTTATGTACCCTCCACCATGGATTGCGTAGGAACTTCTACTAAAGGCTGTCATCCACAATCGAATTACTTGGGTTGCGATAACACTTGCCGATGGCAAGGTATCGTAAAACTTTTTAGCACTGTCTTCTTAATTGTAAGTTAGCCCATACGGGGTATATATTAAACAAAAAAAGGCCGATTAAATACGTATATAATCTAGTTTGACAAAATTTTCTATAGAAATAAAATTTTGACAAAATTTTCTATAGAAATGAAACCTTGACAAAATTTTCTATAGAAATAAAATTTTGACAAAATTTTCTATAGAAATAAAAAATTGACAAAATTTTCTATAGAAATAAAAACTTGACAAAATTTTCTATAGAAATAAAATGTTGACAAAATTTTCTATGGAAGTAAAATGTTGACAAAATTTTCTATAGCAATACAATTTTGACAAAAATTTCTATAGAAATAAAATGTTGATAAAATTTTGTATAGAAATGAAATTTTGACAAAATTTTGTAAAGAAATAAAATGTTGACAAAATTTTCTACAGAAATAAATTTTTTACAAAATTTTCTATAGAAATAAAATTTTGACAAACATTTCTCTAGAAATAAACTTTTGACAAAACTTTCTATAGAAATGAAATTTTAACAAAACTTTCTATAGTAATAAAATTTGACAAAATTTTCTATGGAAATAAAGTTTTGGTAGATTACAAAATTTTCTATAGAAATAAAATGTTGACAAAATTTTCTATGGAAATAAAATTTTGACAAACATTTGTATAGAAATAAACTTTTGACAAAACTTTCTATAGAAATGAAATTTTGACACAACTTTCTATAGTAATAAAATTTGACAAAATTTTCTATGGAAATAAAGTTTTGGTAGATTATTTTTGGCGATATGGACCAATTTTTGTGTAATAAGTCATCGGCTATATATAACTAAAGACCGATATGGACCAATTTTTACATGGCTGTTAGAGGCCATATATTGACAAAATGTACCAAATTTCAACCGTATCGGATGACTTTTGCTCCTCCAAGAGGTTCCGGACGTCAAATCTGGGGACGGTTTATATGGGAACTATATATAATTATGGACCTATATGGACCAATTTTTGCACGGTTGTTAGAGACCACATACTAACACCATGTACCAAATTTCAACTGGATCGGATGAATTTTGCTCTTCCAAGAGGCTCCGGAGGTCAAATCTGGGGATCGGTTTATATGGGGGCTATATATAATTATGGACCAATTTTTGCATGGTTATTAGAGGCCGTAAACTAACATCAGGTACCAAATTTCAACCGGATCGGATGAATTTTGCCCCTCCAAGAGGCTCCGGAGGTCAAATCTGGGGATCGGTTTATATGGGGGCTATATTTAATTATGGACCGATATGGACCAATTTTTGCATGGTTGTTAAAAACCGTATACTAAGACCACGTACTAAATTTCAACCGGATCGGATAAATTTTGCTCCTCCAAAAGGCTCCGGTGGTCAAATCTGGGGATCGGTTTATATGGGAGCTATATATAATTATGGACCGATATGGACCAATTTTTGCATGGTTGTTAGAGGCCGTATACTAACATCATGTACCAAATTTCAACCGGATCGGATGAATTTTGCCCCTCCAAAAGTCTCCGGAGGTCAAATCTGGGGATCGGTTTATATGGGGGCTATATATAATTATGGACCGATATGGACCAATTTTTGCATGGTTGTTAGAGACCATATACTAACATCAGGTACCAAATTTCAATCGGATCGGATGAATTTTGCCCATCCAAGAGGCTCCGGAGGTCAAATCTGGGGATCGGTTTATATGGGGGCTATATATAATTATGGACCGATATGGACCAATTTTTGCATGGTTGTTAGAGACCGTATACTAAGATCACGTACCAAATTTCAACCGGATCGGATGAATTTTGCTGCTCCGGGAGGCTCCCCAAGCCAAATTTGGGGATCGGTTTATATGGGGGCTATACGTAAACGTAGTCCGATATGGCCCATTTTCAATACCATCCGACCTACATCAATAACAACTACTTGTGCCAAGTTTCAAGTCGATAGCTTGTTTCGTTCGGAAGTTAGCGTGATTTCCACAGACGGACGGACAGCCGGACAGACGGACAGACGGACGGACGGACAGACGGACGGACGGACGGACATGCTTAGATCGATTCAGAATTTCACCACGACCCAGAATATATATACTTTATGGGGTCTTAGAGCAATATTTCGATGTGTTACAAACGGAATGACAAAGTTAATATACCCCCATCCTATGGTGGAGGGTATAAAAATCAAAAAAAAATTATATGAAAAAAAACATGATTTACACGGCCATGAAGTTCAGAACTGTCACTCATCTGAGGGTTAAAACGATTCAAACAAGCTTGAGAAATTTTCATTCTTATGCGTTTTTGATCGACTGTTAACAAATGCGGCACTCATCTCGCAGAAAGCTTTTTCATCTGTAGTTCTTCATGCAAAATTAAATGGACTCGATCATTTGAGATGCCATGATATTAGCAATTTCACTTTTATTCGTCGATCATTTAATACCATATAATACACTTTGGCTACAATTTCTGTTGTTATTGTTGTGTTTGGACGTCCACTATGGGGTTCATCTTCAATGCTTGTACGACCATGTTTAAATTCAGCAACCCAATTTTTTATTGTTGCATCGTGATATAAATGCTATAAAGTATGCCATTAAGCCTAGTACCAAGATCACGTTTTCGTACGAAACTGTTATACTCCATATAAAAAACGTTTGCGCGGAATAAATGCGAAATCTTTGTTTTGAGCATTTTTAAACACATATTTATACAACCCTGGATTTTTCGCACGAAAAAATAGGCAGGCATATTATTTCGCATAAATGAGTTAACATCCCTGGGTTTGAGACACTATTTACGGAGATAGATGAAGATATTCGTTTTTCGCAGAAACGAACTTAGTACTAAGCATTACACAAAATGCAGGACACTCACACAAGAGGTGCTTTATTGATTCCTTTTCCTCTGCATCATGACAGCTCATACAATAGTCGTTATACTTCGCGCCAATAGTTTTTGCAAAATCGCCTATCAGGCAGCGACCCGTTATAGCAGATTATGTTAGAGATACATTTTCTACTTTACACAATTTGTACTTTGCATAAATAATTTTATATCCTCATGTATGCATTTTTCCAATCAATTTTTATTGTGTTGAAATAAAGCTTCGTTGAAGATTGTTTTATAAATTGCTTGAACGCGTACTCTAATAGGTTATGGGCATCATGGATTTAATTAAGACGTCCTTCACGAAGCTCAACGCGGATAATTATCATCTGTGGAAGTTTAAAATGGAACTGATATTACGCAGAGAAGGTCCTAGGAATTGCGTTGTTGAACCTACTCCAAACAGACCAGATGAAGCTTGGATAAAAAATAATGAAACCGCCATGATTCTAATCGGGTTATCTGTGGAGGACCACCAACTATTACTTATAAGGCGGGCGAAATCAGCAAATGAATCATGGACAATTTTAAAATCACACCATGAAAAGGACACTCTTGGTAGTAGTGTACGTATAATGCGCAGGATATGTGGTATGAAATTTAATATGGAAAGCACCATGGCTGATCACATTGCGGATATGAAAATTCTTTTCGAAAAATTGGAGGCTGTTGGTGAGAAATTTTCTGAACGATGGGTTGTCGCTATGTTGCTCAGCAGTTTACCGCCATCGTTTGATACATTGGTAACTGCATTGGAAGCGCGTAAAATGGAAGAGCTAACGATACACATTGTTGAAAACAGTTTACTGGAAGAATACCAACGGCAGGCCAAGGATGCGACACCCAATTCCGTACTAAAAACATCCAAGATTCCTCAAGTTAAACAAGATGATTACAGTGGAAAGAGGTGTCACTATTGTAAAAAAAAGGTCACCTGAAGAAAAACTGTTGGAAATTCAAAAAGGACAATCAAAGGACAACCAATGAATCAAAGTAGCAAGCTAACAACATAGAATCAAAAGAAAATTATATTTTTTCTTGCGCTGGCGACGTATCATGTTGGATTTTAGATTTCGGAGCAACTTGCCACATCAGTACAAGAAGAGAAGATTTCATTACATTGGATAAAACTATTTGTGAATCTGTTTCAATTGCAAATGGAACGGCAGTGGCTTTAAAGGGCAAAGGACCTTGTAAACTGGTAATGTATAACAAAGACGGTGAAAAGTCAGACGTAACGATGGAGGATGTTTTGTACGTACCCTCATTTCATGGAAATTTAATATCTGTTTCAAGATTGCTAAAGAAAGGATTCCTACACTCATAGAAAAAAGTCTGTTGTTAATAGCAAACACTGTCTGCTATTTTTCAGCAAACAAAATGCTGCTGTTTTAGCCGATTTTTTTGATAAAACAGCAAACAATCTGTTATTTTGGAACAGCAGACATACTGCAGAAAAGTCAGTAGTTTACTGAAATTTTCTGCTGATCCGAATAAAATTATAAAGTCTCTCCAGTCAAATGTTAAAAACAATTAGTATTTTTTGATTATGCAATAACAATTGTGAACAAGCAAAACTTTTTAGTAATTTACATTTTAAAGGTGAGTATTAAGTTCCAGTTTAGCCGCTAAAATCGCTATAGTGAAAACTAAATCAGTAAGAACAAGTAAGGAAAGTCTAAAGTCGGGCGGGGCCGACTATATTATACCCTGCACCACTTTGTAGATCTAAATTTTCGATACCATATCACATCTGTCAAATGTGTTGGGGGCTATATATAAAGGTTTGTCCCAAATACATACATTTAAATATCACTCGATCTGGACAGAATTTGATAGACTTCTACAAAATCTATAGACTCAAAATTTAAGTCGGCTAATGCACTAGGGTGGAACACAATGTTAGTAAAAAAAAAAAATATGGGAAACATATAAATCTGAAGCAATTTTAAGGAAATTTCGCAAAAGTTTATTTATGATTTATTGCTCGATATATATGCATTAGAAGTTTAAGAAAATTAGGGTCATTTTTTCAACTATTCGACTAAGCAGTGCCGATTTTACAAGGAAAATGTTGGTATTTTGACTATTTTTGTCGAAATCAGAAAAACATATATATGGGAGCTATATCTAAATCTGAACCGATTTCAACCAAATTTGGCACGCATAGCAACAATGCTAATTCTACTCCCTGTGCAAAATTTCAACTAAATCGGAGCAAAAAATTAGCCTCTGTTGTCATATGAGTGTAAATCGGGCGAAAGCTATATATGGGAGCTATATCTAAATCTGAACCGATTTCAACCAAATTTGGCACGCATAGCTACAATGCTCATTCTACTCCCTGTGCAAAATTTCAATTAAATCGGAGTAAAAGATTGGCCTCTGTGGTCATATGAGTGTAAATCGGGCGAAAGCTATATATGGGAGCTATATCTAAATCTGAACCGATTTCCACCAAATTTGACACGCATAGCTATAATGCTAATTCTACTCCCTGTGCAAAATTTCAACTAAATCGGAACAAAAAGTTGGCCTCTGTGGACAAAGGAGTGTAAATCGGGCGAAAGCTATATATGAGAGCTATATCTAAATCTGAACCGATTTGGATGATATTTTGCAAGTTTTTCGAGACTCATAAAATATTGGGATGTACGGAATTTGAGGAAGATCGGTTGATATACACGCCAATTATGACCAGATCGGTGAAATATATATATGGCAGCTATATCTAAATCTGAACCGATTTTTTCCAAAATCAATAGGGATCGTCTTTGAGCCGAAACAGGACCCCATACCAAATTTTAGGACAGTCGGACTAAAACTGCGAGCTGTACTTTGCACACAAAAATACATCAACAGACAGACAGACAGACGGACAGACAGACAGACAGACAGACAGACGGACATCGCTAAATCGACTCAGAATTTAATTCTAATTTTTTCTTATTATACCCTGTACCACAGTAGTGGTGAAGGGTATAAAAATGCATGAAATTATACATATTTGAGAAATTGCAAGTTTTTGCTAGAGATGTTTTTTCCCAGTAAAATTTTGCAAACCATAGCATACGTTGCCAGCTGGTTATTGTTTTAGCAGCTGAAATTTTCAATTTGCAAATAGTTACTGGATACCGTTCGTGTACTTTTTAGCAATTTTAAGCAAAGAGTGTAAAATACACTCTTACTCTCTTGCTAGTTTTTACTGGATATTTTTTACTGGAAAAGTACGCGAACAGATCTATTGCTAAAAAAGTACGCAACGTCGATATGTCAAACGCCTACGCCGCCAAAACATCACTTTTAAACAAAAACACGAGACAAGCCGGGAAACTAGAAAAATTATTTTGTGTTGTTTGGTAAGTATTGTGTTGTTTGGTAAGTATTGGATTGTATAATATTGTATTCCTTTTAAAGAACTTTTGTTTTTAATCATTTTTAGATTGGAATATTGCTATTATACATTGATATATGGGAGCAACCGTCGTACAATTGTTCAAGCCCGTTTTGCATACAAACGGTTATGGATTCAATCCTAGTTTCGACTAAACACTATAAAGTTTTGCAACGGTGGATAGGTGGATTACGCCCTCTAGAATGTTGGTGATATTTCTGAATTTTTCATCGCAATGGGAAATGGTGTTCAGGCTCGGCTATTAAAAGGAGATTCCTTGTCTTAGAGCTTCCTGCATGGAATCGGGTGGCACTCAGTGACAAGAGAGAAGTTCAACACTGCTGTATCATAAGGGACTGAATAGTCAAAGTGGACCTGAAATAGCGGGCTGCCACTATAGCTAACCTAAACTGTACCCGAATGTTTCACAATTGGCAAAGTTCACCTTAAATGTGAGTATTAAATCCAGGATAACATTACAACCTTGCTATTTTACTAAATACGGCCTTAACAGAATAATGTATACTTTTAGTTTTAACCATTTTAATTTTTGCTAAAAGTACCTATTTGAACTTTGATGACGTCGTCCAATACAATACCTATATATAAAAATAGTTTACAAAATAAAATTTTTGTGAGGTATATTTGATGTGAGGTGATTTTTTAATGTATTTTCATTTCCTGAATTCGAATATAGAAGTTAAATTTTTATATGCAACACGTTTTGAGAAATACCTACATTTTTAGTTTTTTACTAGACGCGAGAATCATATCTCAAGCTAGAAATGTCCGCTTATATCGTTGAATCTGAGATAAGTTAAGTGGTTCTAAATATGTCGATAAAAATTGAGCACATTTTTATCATGTTTTACAGTGATTCTGTGCCGGTGGAAAAGTGCCAACAGTTGAAATAACGTCCGGTTTCACTTTATGCTCGTAATGGTGATACTTTAACGTAAGAATAAGATTGGAAGGAAAATGACAAAGTTATAAGCATATTTTTTGAAAATGTGCCCTTTTTATACCCTCCACCATAGGATGGGGGTATATTAACTTTGTCATTCCGTTTGTAACACATCGAAATATTGCTCTAAGACCCCATAAAGTATATATATTCTGGGTCGTGGTGAAATTCTGAGTCGATCTAAGCATGTCCGTCCGTCCGTCCGTCTGTCCGTCTGTCCGTCCGTCCGTCTGTCCGTCTGTCCGGCTGTCCGTCCGTCTGTGGAAATCACGCTAACTTCCGAACGAAACAAGCTATCGACTTGAAACTTGGCACAAGTAGTTGTTATTGATGTAGGTCGGATGGTATTGAAAATGGGCCATATCGGACTACGTTTACGTATAGCCCCCATATAAACCGATCCCCAAATTTGGCTTGGGGAGCCTCCCGGAGCAGCAAAATTCATCCGATCCGGTTGAAATTTGGTACGTGGTCTTAGTATACGGTCTCTAACAACCATGCAAAAATTGGTCCATATCGGTCCATAATTATATATAGCCCCCATATAAACCGATCCCCAGATTTGACCTCCGGAGCCTCTTGGATGGGCAAAATTCATCCGATCCGATTGAAATTTGGTACCTGATGTTAGTATATGGTCTCTAACAACCATGCAAAAATTGGTCCATATCGGTCCATAATTATATATAGCCCCCATATAAACCGATCCCCAGATTTGACCTCCGGAGACTTTTGGAGGGGCAAAATTCATCCGATCCGGTTGAAATTTGGTACATGATGTTAGTATACGGCCTCTAACAACCATGCAAAAATTGGTCCATATCGGTCCATAATTATATATAGCTCCCATATAAACCGATCCCCAGATTTGACCACCGGAGCCTTTTGGAGGAGCAAAATTTATCCGATCCGGTTGAAATTTAGTACGTGGTCTTAGTATACGGTTTTTAACAACCATGCAAAAATTGGTCCATATCGGTCCATAATTAAATATAGCCCCCATATAAACCGATCCCCAGATTTGACCTCCGGAGCCTCTTGGAGGGGCAAAATTCATCCGATCCGGTTGAAATTTGGTACCTGATGTTAGTTTACGGCCTCTAATAACCATGCAAAAATTGGTCCATAATTATATATAGCCCCCATATAAACCGATCCCCAGATTTGACCTCCGGAGCCTCTTGGAAGAGCAAAATTCATCCGATCCAGTTGAAATTTGGTACATGGTGTTAGTATGTGGTCTCTAACAACCGTGCAAAAATTGGTCCATATAGGTCCATAATTATATATAGTTCCCATATAAACCGTCCCCAGATTTGACGTCCGGAACCTCTTGGAGGAGCAAAAGTCATCCGATACGGTTGAAATTTGGTACATTTTGTCAATATATGGCCTCTAACAGCCATGTAAAAATTGGTCCATATCGGTCTTTAGTTATATATAGCCGATGACTTATTACACAAAAATTGGTCCATATCGCCAAAAATAATCTACCAAAACTTTATTTCCATAGAAAATTTTGTCAAATTTTATTACTATAGAAAGTTGTGTCAAAATTTCATTTCTATAGAAAGTTTTGTCAAAAGTTTATTTCTATACAAATGTTTGTCAAAATTTTATTTCCATAGAAAATTTTGTCAACGTTTTATTTCTATAGAAAATTTTGTAATCTACCAAAACTTTATTTCCATAGAAAATTTTGTCAAATTTTATTACTATAGAAAGTTTTGTTAAAATTTCATTTCTATAGAAAGTTTTGTCAAAAGTTTATTTCTAGAGAAATGTTTGTCAAAATTTTATTTCTATAGAAAATTTTGTAAAAAATTTATTTCTGTAGAAAATTTTGTCAACATTTTATTTCTTTACAAAATTTTGTCAAAATTTCATTTCTATACAAAATTTTATCAACATTTTATTTCTATAGAAATTTTTGTCAAAATTGTATTGCTATAGAAAATTTTGTCAACATTTTACTTCCATAGAAAATTTTGTCAACATTTTATTTCTATAGAAAATTTTGTCAAGTTTTTATTTCTATAGAAAATTTTGTCAATTTTTTATTTCTATAGAAAATTTTGTCAAAATTTTATTTCTATAGAAAATTTTGTCAAGGTTTCATTTCTATAGAAAATTTTGTCAAAATTTTATTTCTATAGAAAATTTTGTCAAACTAGATTATATACGTATTTAATCGGCCTTTTTTTGTTTAATATATACCCCGTATGGGCTAACTTACAATTAAGAAGACAGTGCTAAAAAGTTTTACGATACCTTGCCATCGGCAAGTGTTATCGCAACCCAAGTAATTCGATTGTGGATGACAGCCTTTAGTAGAAGTTCCTACGCAATCCATGGTGGAGGGTACATAAGATTCGGCCTGGCCGAACTTACGGCCGTATATACTTGTTTAAATATATTTTGAACCACTTAACTTATCACAGATCCACATTTGTTCGATATAATCGTACATTTTTAGCCCGAGAAATTATTTTTCTAATGAAAAAAGGACAAAAAAATACAAGTATATCTCAAAAACTGTTCCATTAAAAAAAATTTAACTTCTATTTTCGAATTCACTTGATGAAAATACATAAAAAGCAACCTCTAATCAAATGTAAATTGTAGTGTAAACTAGTGTAGTTACTAATTTTTTTTCTACTTCTTTTCATTACAGATTGTTATGTTTTATCCGCGTGTATAAGGCCAAAGAAGAAAAATAAACGTAAATAAATCTTGTACAACACTTCAACTCAACTTCCAATACTTCGATGGAATTCAATTCATTTCACACATTTAATAAATGTAGAAGTTATTGTATTAAATGATTTACGGGTTTCATTTGAACATATCGTTAAAAACGACCAATTTTGTTGCTGGGATAACAAACATTTGTAGCAGTAAAAATGTTAGCTATTTCAACTAACGCAGTTTGCTATTTCAGCAGCGATGTTTGTCAAAAACTTTTAGCAAACAAGTTTGCTAATTCAGCAGCATTTGTTTGCTATTTTAGCTGTAAAAATGTTTGTTGTTTCAACTAACGAATGTTTGCTGAAACAACTACATGCTACTGCCGTCCCTTTTTCAGCAAACAAAATCTGCTGTTTTAGCAAACATTTTTGCTATTATGAGTAACAAAATTTTTTGGGTGTAGTGGATTTTCAAATCAATATGTGCAAAATCCGAAATTGCAATGGTAAAGAAATTGGAGTGGCAGATGTACGTAATGGTCTTTTTTGCCTTAGACAACAAATCAACCAGGTATTGATAACCAAATGCAATTCTCGAGACAGCATTCATTATTGGCATAAAGTATTTGGACATAGAGATGTTAAAGCCATTAAAGAAATGCAATATAATAAAACGGTGAGTGATTGATCCCGGATATGGCAAATGTGTGAGATATGCGTCAATTTTAAAATGACGAGAAAACCTTTTAATACCGGAATCAAAATCGAACGCTGTGCTAGATTTAGTTCACTCAGATGTTTGCGGCCCGATGCAAACGGAAACTCCCGGAAAGAAGAAATATTTTCTCACGTTCATTGACGATTTTAGTCGTTATACAATGGTATATCTTTTGAATAACAAAACCGAGGTTTTCGAGAAGATACAAAGTTATTTCGAAATGGTGAAGAATAAATTCGGAAAATAACCTACCGTCCTGAGATCTGATAATGGAGGCGAATATACCTCGAAACACGTCCAGAGCTATCTTGAGTTAAAAGGAACTCAATACCAGTACACAGTTCCCTACTCACCTCAACAAAATGGGGTAGCGGAACGTAAAAATAAATCTTTGGTGGAAATGGGAATGCGTTTGTTAAAGGAGGCAAGTCTTGGAAATAAATATTGGGGAGAAGCAATTGCGACAGCTAACTATTTACAAAATCGATTGGTGTGTAAAGCAATTACTGCAACACCGTTTGATTTATGGGAGAAAAAGAAACCCTGTGTTGATCAATTACGTATATTTGGCTCTAAAGTTTATGTTCTTACTCCTGAGGAAAAAAGACGTAAATGGGATTGTAAAACAAAAGTGATGACATTCATTGGATATGACGAGCACTCAAAAGGCTATAGGTTGGCTGATCTCGATACAAATAAAGTCGTAATCAGCAGAGACGTAAAATTTATAGATTCTGAATCACACGAAATGGAAGAAATCGCTCGGAGTGCAATGATGGTTAACCCTTTCACTACCGATGTCCACTTGGAAGGACATTCAAAAAACACACCAAATTCTATTTTGCCACTTAGTTTCGATTTATTTCTCGATGTTATTTTAAAGTAGAGACTTTAATCTAAATAAGTTATAAATATTTTCCATATTGGTGAACACTAAAATACATTTTTATAAACATCTTTAGCAATAAACGAAAAATACGAAATTTTGAGAAAATTTTTCTACTGTATGTTTCTAGTAAATGGACATTTATTCAAAAACTATAGCTGATACTTTTACGAGTTCTTTTTTGTATCTTTTCTCACGCTGTGAAAGATATTATAGACCAAATAGCGCTAATTTTCGTAAGGCCGTTTGGTCACAATTCAAGAATCAAGTTTTCAGAACAAGCTCATATAACTCTTGAAGTAATTGAGGTAGTTTTTCAAAATGACAATTTTTGTTCTACATGCTGTTAGTGCAAGTAAAAACAGAAGAAAAATTAAAGTTCTTAATATTAGGTTTATTTCGGTAGTGAAAGGGTTAAATTTTTGTTGAGAATAGTAATAATCAGCGCAAACGTAATGACTCTCAAGCCGATTTGGATCAAACTTCTTGCGAAGGAGATTCGTTTTGTAGCGTGGACGAAATTGCTATTGGTGACACGGAAGAGACAATCATCGTCGGATGCAAATGGACTTTCAAAATTAAACGCGATGTTACTGGTATGTTATCACAATGGACTGAATAGTCTAAGTGAGCCTGATACATCGGGCTGCCACATAACCTAACTGGTAAGATAAAACGATTTAAAGCCCGCTTGGTAGCTCAATGGTTCAGCCAAAAATTTGGTTTTGATTATGATGAGGTATTTGCGCCCGTAGTTCGACAAACTACATTTAGAACACTTCTGTCATCGGCCGGCGTAAATGGAATATCAATAGTTCATTTTGATGTAAAGTCCACATTTCTTAATGGCGAGCTTGAGGAAGTCATTTACATGAAGCAGCCACCAGGAATCGAGAAAGGGAACGATCAACTTGTATGCAAACTCCGAAAAAGCTTGTATGGGCTGAAGCAAGCAGCCAACGTTTGGAACAAGACTCTGCATGAAGTATTAATGTCGGGTGGTTTCAAACAGAGTAATGCAGATCGCTGCTTATACACAAAACACACCAACGAGGATGGGTTAGTATATGTGCTAGTCTACGTTGATGATATTTTGGTCGCAAGCAAAAGACCAGTGAATTAGAGAATATACTTAAAGAAAAATTCGATATAAGCAATTTAGGGCAAGTCCACCAATATCTTGGCTTGGAAGTTACGTAAGATAAAGATTCAAATTACTGCGTTAGCCAAAAGCTATTTATTGAAAAAATTGTACAAGAATTTGGAGTGATATGGTAAAAGTTCATCCGAACTACTATTAAATAATAATCGATACCAACAACTTATTGGTTCACTGATCTATGTCAGTGTGAATTCAAGACCCGATATAGCGGCGAGTGTTTCAATTCTGGCACAAAAGGTCAGTTGCCCAACTCAAGAAGATTGAAATGAGTTGAAGCGAGTTTTGAAATACTTGAAGGGTACCACAAACTACATCCTACGGCTAAGTAACACTACTGCTTCAAACAAAAATGTAATAATCGGTTATGCTGATGCAAATTGGACAGAAGACAGAACCGATAGGAAATCTAATTCTGGGTTTATTTTCCAAATGAATGGCGGTTCTATCAGCTGGTCATGTAAAAAGCAAACTTGCGTTTCCCTCTCATCAACTGAAGCAGAATTCATATCCCTATCAGAAGCATGTAAAGAGGCAATTTGGCTACGGGTACTATTAAGCGACATGATGCTAAAGCAAGATGAACCAAACAAATTTTTGAAGATAATCAAAGTGTTTTGAGAATGATAAAAGATGAGAAGCTCAATAGCAGAACCAAACACATTGACAACAAAGTACATTTTGTCAAAGACCACGTCAAGAAAAAGCAAATTATATGTTCATATTGTCCAACAGAATCCATGATCGCGGATATGATGACAAACCACTATCAGAAGCATGTAAAGAGGCAATTTGGCTACGGGTACTATTAAGCGACATGATGCTAAAGCAAGATGAACCAAAAAAATTTTTGAAGATAATCAAAGGGTTTTGAGAACGATAAAAGATGAGAAGCTCAATAGCAGAACCAAACACATTGACAACAAAGTACATTTTGTCAAAGACCACGTCAAGAAAAAGCAAATTATATGTTCATATTGTCCAACAGAATCCATGATCGCGGATATGATGACAAACCACTATCAGCTGTGAAGTTATTAAAATTCAGGAAGGAATCCGGAGTACAAATTGAGGAAGGGTGTTAGAGATACATTTTCTACTTTACACAATTTGTACTTCGCATAAATAATTTTATATCCACATGTATGCATTGATTTGTTCGTATACATTTTTCTTTATACAAATTTTCCAATCAATTTTTATTGTGTTGAAATAAAGCTTCGTTGAAGATTGTTTTATAAATTGCTTGAACGCGTACTCTAATAGATATCAGGAGTGATATCTGGCGTCTCGAGAACACTAGCATATCTAGAGTGCGGTTTAAGTTTAAATGGGGCCATATTTGCTTGGTGTCGTTACAACCCTTGCAATTCCCCCATCGAACATTTGCCATCATGACAGCTTTCTCACGCAGTAAGAGCTTGCAGGTAGACAGTGGCATACCAACAGATTGTAGTGAACATACCTTATAAATTATAATGATGACCACTAGCGATAAATTATCGATAACCATTGCATATATTTGTATCTCATTGTAATTTATCACTCTCTTTATACAATAAACATAAACTCTAAAGTAGTCTCTAGACAACTGACATCAAGTGCGTTTCATTGTTAGGAAGGCATCTTTTATATGGCGACCGTGACAATGTGCCGAAAAATAAAAAATAAGTTGAAACGGGAAAGGCACAACAAAATAATTTATTTTTCTAAAAACTAAAGTTATTTTTCAAAAACAATAGACAATGTGCTGTTTGTTTAAAGTAAAGAACGAAATAGTGGAAAAAATTAAAAATAACTGTGACTTTCTAATTGAGAGATTATGATTAATGTTCTTTTTAAAAATACAAACTAAAGACTATACAAATGAATTTTGGAAAAAGATAATTTAAAAAAATTTCAATTAAACATTAAGAAAATTGTGAAACACAAAATAAAAAAATATAGTTTTAAAGGTTTAAAAATATTCAACGAAGAACATATTTTCATGAATATTATTATAAAAATAAAAATACCGTTTTATAACGGACAATCACACAAGGTGCTCATAAAACTCTACCTAAAATTGTGACAAATAATAAAGAAATAAAATGCAAAAACTTACGACACTGTAAGAACCGTTATAAGCAATATATTCAATATGTGGAACTGATTACAGTATATTAGCAATAATTTGGCTCTCATTGCTTAATTGGCTGCTTGCTCTCATTCTTGTTTGTGTGGATATTAAGCAGTAGAGCAGATCAGTTAGCAACAGAAACAAACAATAATTGCCAAAAGAAAAAGTCAAAATAGAATGAATAATATTGATAGCAGCGTGGCGTTTTGGAGAATGGAGTACAATACGAAACGAATTCATACAATAGAATAAAACTTGTATTAATGTGTTATTAGTAATCGAAAACTAGAACAAATTATTGTAATATTATTGTAAATAATTTATATATCTCATTATTATAAAAAAATATATTTCTATATATTCATTTCGGAGCATTTTTAAATTTTTTTAATATCTTTCCTAGCCTAGTATTTCTATATATATATATATATATATATATATATATATATATATATATATATATATATATATATATATATATATATATATATATATATATATATATATATACGATGGCTTGAAAATTGGTAGTTGCCAAATTCCGTGTTTCTATCCCCTTGACGGGCAAAACCTCTGCCACGGTAGCTGGAAGAACCTAGATAAAAACCGTATTGACCACTACGATTACCATTGTTATAATAATTTCCACGATTATGACGATATCTAGCAGCATTACAAGTGTTTTTAGATTGAAAAATGAGAACTTATCTTTCCTTGGACTCATTGCTATGTTCCACAACTAATTTCGCAACTACATCTTTTGGATCGGAGAAAGATGTTGATGCCAAAATAGACTTTACCAAATCTGATCTTGTATTCAACCTACAAACGCTCACCATCTGCTCAACAGCCATTTCTTTAGGTGTGATTCGAATTCAATGTTTTGGATGTAAATTAAAAAATTCTGTGATATTTTGTCAAATAAATAATTTTTATAATTTTTAATAATTGTTAATGGATTCTAATGCTTGTATGAAACTATGACAATATCTATTATCAATGCACTCAAAAGATTCAAACAATTCCGATCGTTCATGGAACTCAAAATGACGACAACGTTGTTATTCCACCTAGATGTGAGGTGTTTCGTATTTTCAATATATGTTCTCAATCTGAAACGGTTTTTGTGGATGCGCAACAAGTTGTCGAGGGGGTATTTGTTGCTAAATGCATTGCAAATTCCCAAAGTCCAATACTGAGAATTGTTAATGTTACCGACGATTACAAATGCGTAACAAAGGAGATATTACGTCTCAACCCATTCACAATTAATTTATTTATTTATTTTTCATAGACATCAAGCCCATTGGGTCAAATCTGTCCGAGTACACAGTGAACAATTCATTATGTCATTTTCTTTTCTTTCTCAATATATACAAATTATAATAACTAATTAACTTATTATACCCCCCAGCACAAATACAAAGAATAATGTATATAATATATATAAATTCAAAATTCTTTATCAAGTGGCTAACTTCACATTTTCCAATTATGTTTCTAATCTTTCAAGTACCATTATCTTAAATTGGTTTACATCATACGAAAACCGTCGATTATTATATGAAATTAAATTATTCCAAATTCGCGCGACTCGAACCAGGAACGAATTTGCCATTATGGGCGTCGAAAAAGGTGGTATTAAAATAGAAGTTGTTCTTGACGAATTCCCAAATCGTTCTACTAAGTATTCCGGAATCCTCTTGCACATTACCTTGTAAAACATAAGCATACTTCTAACAACAATAAAATTTCTGAAGTCACATCCCAAAAAAAAATTTTACAATATTCTGAAACATTTTCATGATAACCCAAACCATAAGCATAACGTATAACGCTATTAAAACACCGCTGAAGCCTGATCAAATTTCTCTGGGAAGTACCAGTAAATACTTCAAAACCATACATGAATAAAGGAAAACAAACAGCCTTAGCAACTCTTGTCCTAATCGCAAGAGGTAGATTACTTCCAATGGCATACAACCTTCGTAACGTAACAGTCACCGTAGATAAAATGTGACTTATATGAATACTAAAATCTAGCTTAGAATCCAAATAGAAACAAATACTTTTATAACTTTCTACAAATTCTATGGAATTATTATTTAGTTTTATATTCAACATATTTGAATTCATTGACCGATTCCTTGAAAAAAAACATGGTCTTCGTCTTCACTGGATTCAGACTCAAAAAATTCTGTTGTGACCATAGGTTAACATTTTCCAAATCCCTATTGATGTCCCATTCCCAGTCATCCGTATTTCTGTCATCGATGAGTAGCTGAATATCATCTGCATAAATGTAACATTTCATGAAAGAAATACATCTAAATATATCATCCACATACATCATAAATATTAAGGGCCCTATAACTGACCCTTGGGGAACACCCCTATAAGTCCGTAAAACTCTTGATCTATCAACGCCTTTCTCAACATACTGAAACCTTTCACTCAAATATGAATAAATAAGCTTACAAGCAGTTGAACTGAAAGTATACTGCTCATAAAGTTTCCTCACTAAAACATTATGACTTATAGCGTCAAAGGCCTTGCTAAAATCGAGAAAAATCAATATCGAGGAATTATTCCCGTCCATATTACTTCTTATGTTTTCTATAACATCAATAGTCTGCGTTGTAGAACTAAAACCCTTCCGATAGCCAGACTGAAATTTAGAAATAAGATTTTCGTTGTCTAAATAATTCTGAATTTGTTTTTGAGTATATTTTCAAGTATTTTAGAGAAAGAATTCACAATGCAAATTGGGCGATAATCCGATACGTCCCTAGGATTCTTCTTCTTAGGTATCGGTATCAATCTCCCTAACATCCACTGCCTTGGAAAACACGATGTAGTAATCACCGAATTTATAATATGAGTAAGGTAAGTAGAAATTTCAGGATATATGATTCTTAAAAACTTCAACGGTATTCCATCAGGGCCTGTAGTGTCAGATTTAATTTGCATCAAAGCTTCATACACTTCACCACAATCCACTGCCCTAAATGAAAACCCATCATATTGTCCCATGACTGAAAAATCTATAGGTGTATCATCTGCAGCCGATATATTAGGGTAAACAATACTCTCATTGAAATCATTAACATCTATATTGTAAACTTCACTAGAGGACTTGGTTGCGCCAAGACATTGTAATCTCCTCCACATCTGTTTCCTAGTACATGTATCAAAATTTTCTGCATACAATTTTCTCCTCATTTTTATACCCACCACCATAGGATGGGGGGTATATTAACTTTGTCATTCCGTTTGTAACACATCGAAATATTGCTCTAAGACCCCATAAAGTATATATATTCTGGGTCGTGGTGAAATTCTGAGTCGATCTGAGTACGTCCGTCCGTCCGTCTGTTGAAATCACGCTAACTTCCGAACGAAACAAGCTATCGTCTTGAAACTTGGCACAAGTAGTTGTTATTGATGTAGGTCGGATGGTATTGCAAATGGGCCATATCGGTCCACTTTTACGTATAGCCCTCATATAAACGGACCCCAAAATTTGGCTTGCGAGGCCTCTAAGAGAAGCAAATTTCAGCCGATCTGGCTGAAATTTGGTACATGGTGTCAGTATATGGTCTCTAACAACCATGCAAAAACTGGTCCACATCGGTCCATAATTATATATAGCCCCCATATAAACCGATCCCCAGGTTTGGCTTGCGAGGCGTCTAAGAGAAGCAAATTTCAGCCGATCTGGCTGAAATTTGGTACATGGTGTTAGTATATGGTCTCTAACAACCATGCAAAAATTGGTCGACATCGGTTCATAATTATATATAGCCCCCATATAAACCGATCCCCCGATTTGGCTTGCGAGGCCTCTAAGAGAAGCAAATTTCATCCGATCCGGCTGAAATTTGGTACATGGTGTTAGTATATGGTCTCTAATAACCATGCAAAAATTGGTCCACATCGGTCCATAATTATATATAGCCCCCATATAAACCGATCCCCCGATTTGGCTTGCGAGGCCTCTAAGAGAAGCAAATTTCATCCGATCCGGCTGAAATTTTGTACGTGATGTTAGTACATGGTCTCTAACAACCATGCAAAAATTGGTCCACATCGGTTCATAATTATATATAGCCCCCATATAAACCGATCACTAGATTTGACCTCCGGAACCTCTTGGAAGACCAAAATTCATCTGATTCAGTTGAAATTTGGTACGTGGTGTTAATATATGGCCTCAAACTCCCATGTAAAAATTGGTCGATATCGGTCCATAATTATATATAGGCCCCATATAAACCGATCCCCAGATTTGACCTCCAGAGAAGAGCAAAATTCTTCCCATTCGGTTGGAATTTGGTACGTGATGTTAGTATATGGTATCCAACAACCATGCAGGAATTGGTTCCTATCAGTCCATAATTATATATAGCTCCCATATAAACCGATCCCCAGATTTGACCTCCGGTGCCTTTTGGAGAAGCAAAATTCATCCGATCTGCTTGAAATTTGGTACGTGGTGGTAGTATATGATATTTAACAACCATGCCAAAAGTGGTCCATATCAGTCCATAATCGTACATAGCCCCATATAAACCGATCCCGAGATTTGGTTTTGGAACCTCTTGGAGGAGCAAATTTCATCCGAGTGTGTTGAAATTTGGTACATTGTGCTAGTATATGGTCGTTAACAACGATGCCTAACTAGGTCCATATCGGTCTATAGTTATATATGGCCCTCAGATAAATCGATCCCCAATCACACAAAAATTGGTCCATATCAAGTTCATAATTGTATATAGCCGCCATATAAGCGATCCCCATATTTCAATTCTGGCTCTCTACGTACAAAAATTCCATATCGATTCGTAATTATTTGTAGACTTAACTATACATAACTTTTTTTGTCTAATATATACCATGTATGGACTAAATCACAATTTAGAAAACGATGTTAAGAAGTTTTAAGATACCACAACCCAAGTAATTCGATTGTGGATGATAGTCTTTCGTAGAAGTTTCTACGCAATCCATGGTGGTGGGTACATAAGATTCGGCCTGGCCGAACTTGCGGCCGTGTATACTTGTTCTAATTATCACCTTCAGTTTGTTCCTGTACATACAATACACTCTATATCTCTCATTAGACCTTAACTCTAAATATGCTCTAAAAGCCAGATCCCTGTTCTCTTGTGCAATCTTCACCTCTTTGCTATGCATCCATTTGTCACTATCAACAATCTTACATCTTCGAATGGGCACATTTTCTTCAAATACATTTCCAACAATACCGCTCAAAAACTCAATTTTTTAAGAGAAATATTAAAAATTCTGTAAAGTGGGAAGAAATCATAGGAGCGTAAGTGCGCCATGCACCGATCGATATTCAAAACCTTATAATCCCTATATGAAAAACTTAAAGTTGGTTTCTCAGCAAAAGTGTTCAGAGGTAAATATATGCAGGAATGATTAGAATTCAAAAACGGCAATTGATATTGACCCTTTTGTACAACACTTTCAAATTCAGAGCCTAAGAAATAGTCTATCAATGAAGTGCCTTCATGTACAGGACCAAAATGAGTGGGGAGAGTATTATGCACAATTGATAAGTCATAACTACCACAAATTGATCTTACTTGGTTATTCCTCGTAAATAAGTTTGTATTGAAGTCTCCCATCAACACTAGTTTAGAAAATCTTCCACTCACATCAGCCAAAACGTTGTCTAGAAGTGTAATATCACCACCAGGTAGATATACCACACCAACTAAAACATAACTAGTATATCTAAGCTTAATATCCACAAAGAGCGCCTCAATTCGTCCCTCATCCATAATATCATATATCACATTTGCTTTTAACTTTTCCGAAATGTAAAGACACACTCCTCCACCACGGTGGTGAAGTCTATCGTTTCTAATCAATCGATAGCCACTAAGCCTAACAGCATTCGTAGAAATGAAATTAGTGTACCATGTTTCAGAGACACCTAATACATCAATACCACTTCCCTCAAACATATACTTAACTTCGTCAAATTTAGAGTTATTATAGCGTGGAACTAAACTTTTTGCATTAATATGTGCAAGATTCAATTTAGAATTTAGAAAATTTGAATCAGAAAATGTGTTTTTGTTAGCCACTGGCCCCAAGTTATAAGTCAATATTAAATACACCTATTTGTACTTGTGCTAAAACTACTAAGCTTAAAAATCCCCTTACATATATAATTACAGCATATTACAGCAAATTACAGCACTTCTACTATATTCCAAATACATACTATACATTTTAATTCAGCACAAATAAAAAAAAATAAAATAACTAACTAATGATGACAGTATAGAAATTCCTTCGAAAAAATAGAGTAGTATATAACCAATCTATTAATTGATATGCTCAGAATGAAAATTGAACTTATTTTATCAAAAAAAGAATATTAGACCTGCTACTCTCAATATAGGGAGAGAGAAACTAACGCTAAAATAATAATGCTGGCTACAAATTAATGCTCTCAGTATAGAGAAAGCAGCTGATAAATACAATAATACTGAAGAGATGAGTGAACATATCCACAATAATAAAAAATATAAATTTGTGCAATGAAAAATTCAAAAACCAAAGTAAGAATAGTTCAAAATAAAAAAAAATATATATATATATTAAAATTAATAAAAGAATAATTCAGTATATTAGAAAATTATAACACAGTACATTAGAAAATTATAATACAGTACATTAGAAAAATATTATACAGTACTTTAGAAGAATATTATACAGCACATTTGAGTAATTCATATAAAAATTCTGGTAAATGATATTAAACAACATTGAATAATAAATTTGAATGATTAAATTCATTTATTTCGTAGTAGGTATCGACTTTGTTGAGAACCTTCAGTACCCAATAAACACAAACGTTTGAAAAATGCTACATTTCAACAATTTTTCAAACATTTTTTCAAAGGATTAGGGTAATATTCAAGTTGAGAAATTGTTGATAAAATCGCGTTCTCAACAAAAAACAGACATTACCTTCAACAGTGAAATTCAACACATTAGCAATAATATCTCAAGTGTTATCCTCAAATTGAAATGCATCGCTACTCAATAATTTGTCAAACAATTTTCGATGCGAGTCAAATTCAAAATTAACAACCATGCAAATACTTTTCAACCTGAATTTGTATGAATGATATCCCCACTTCAAATTGAAAGTCAAAGCCAAAATTCTATGCATTTTGTATAATTTATTCATTTTCATCAAAATAAAATATATAATAATACACTACACTACATAATACACTACAATACCAATTGATATATAATAATCTTATTAAACATATCAACAAAAAGGACAAAAAAAAAAACAACCAACAAAACTTTAAATACCTTAAACATTATTAGTAAACACTTTTGCATTGATAATTCGATTTCCTTCCTATTGGTATGTAGCATCCAAAGATTTTAGTTTTCTGGAAAGAGATTTAAATTTAGTGACTTCTTTAAAGTATTGATTTAATTTTTCATATTGACGTACCAATTATTATAAACTATTTGAAGCAGTTCCAGTTAATTGTCCACCATTTTTTCATTGGTCAGCTTTTTAATGTTTTCAAGAACGTAGAATCCATAATTTTAGTTTTCTGCAAAGAGATATACATTTAGTGACTTCCTTAAAGTTTTATTTCATTTTTTATTTTCACTTACCTATTTTTATACCCTCCACCATAGGATGGGGGTATATTAACTTTGTCATTCCGTTTGTAACACATCGAAATATTGCTCTAAGACCCCATAAAGTATATATATTCTGGGTCGTGGTGAAATTCTGAGTCGATCTAAGCATGTCCGTCCGTCCGTCCGTCTGTCCGTCTGTCCGTCCGTCTGTCCGGCTGTCCGTCCGTCTGTGGAAATCACGCTAACTTCCGAACGAAACAAGCTATCGACTTGAAACTTGGCACAAGTAGTTGTTATTGATGTAGGTCGGATGGTATTGAAAATGGGCCATATCGGACCACGTTTACGTATAGCCCCCATATAAACCGATCCACAAATTTGGCTTGGGGAGACTCCCGGAGCAGCAAAATTCATCCGTTCCGGTTGAAATTTGGTACGTGGTCTTAGTATACGGTCTCTAACAACCATGCAAAAATTGGTCCATATCGGTCCATAATTATATATAGCCCCCATATAAACCGATCCCCAGATTTGACCTCCGGAGACTTTTGGAGGGGCAAAATTCATCCGATACGGTTGAAATTTGGTACCTGATGTTAGTATACGGCCTCCAACAACCATGCAAAAATTGGTCCATATCGGTCCATAATTATATATAGCCCCCATATAAACCGATCCCCAGATTTGACCTCCGGAGCCTCTTGGAGGGACAAAATTCATCCGATCCGGTTGAAATTTGGTACCTGATGTTAGTTTACGGCCTCTAATAACCATGCAAAACTTGGTCCATATCGGTCCATAATTATATATAGCCCCCATATAAACCGATCCCCAGATTTGACCTCCGGAGCCTCTTGGAGGGACAAAATTCATCCGATCCGGTTGAAATTTGGTACCTGATGTTAGTTTACGGCCTCTAATAACCATGCAAAACTTGGTCCATATCGGTCCATAATTATATATAGCCCCCATATAAACCGATCCCCAGATTTGACCTCCGGAGCCTCTTGGAGGAGCAAAAGTCATCCGATACGGTTGAAATTTGGTACATGGTGTTAGTATATGGTCTCTAACAACCATGCAAAAATTGGTCCATATCGGTCCATAATTATATATAGTTCCCATATAAACCGTCCCCAGATTTGACGTCCGGAACCTCTTGGAGGAGCAAAAGTCATCCGATACGGTTGAAATTTGGTACATTTTGCCTCTAACAGCCATGTAAAAATTGGTCCATATCGGTCTTTAGTTATATATAGCCGATGACTTATTACACAAAAATTGGTCCATATCGCCAAAAATAATCTACCAAAACTTTATTTCCATAGAAAATTTTGTCAAATTTTATTACTATAGAAAGTTTTGTCAAAATTTCATTTCTATAGAAAGTTTTGTCAAAAGTTTATTTCTATACAAATGTTTGTCAAAATTTTATTTCCATAGAAAATTTTGTCAAAATTTTATTTCTATAGAAAATTTTGTAATCTGCCAAAACTTTATTTCCATAGAAAATTTTGTCAAATTTTATTACTATAGAAAGTTTTGTTAAAATTTCATTTCTATAGAAAGTTTTATCAAAAGTTTATTTCTATAGAAATGTTTGTCAAAATTTTATTTCTATACAAAATTTTGTCAACATTTTATTTCTATAGAAATTTTTGTCAAAATTGTATTGCTATAGAAAATTTTGTCAACATTTTACTTCCATAGAAAATTTTGTCAACATTTTATTTCTATAGAAAATTTTGTCAAGTTTTTATTTCTATAGAAAAATTTGTCAAATTTTTATTTCTATAGAAAATTTTGTCAAAATTTTATTTCTATAGAAAATTTTGTCAAGGTTTCATTTCTATACAAAATTTTGTCAAAATTTTATTTCTATAGAAAATTTTGTCAAACTAGATTATATACGTATTTAATCGGCCTTTTTTTGTTTAATATATACCCCGTATGGGCTAACTTACAATTTAGAAGACAGTGTTAAAAAGTTTTACGATACCTTGCCATCGGCAAGTGTTATCGCAACCCAAGTAATTCGATTGTGGATGACAGCCTTTAGTAGAAGTTCCTACGCAATCCATGGTGGAGGGTACATAAGATTCGGCCTGGCCGAACTTACGGCCGTATATACTTGTTATAAACTATTTGGTTATTTGCTTAAATTTTTTTATTTCTTGCAATTGACCACGAACTTTGTTGCACAAATAAGTATTGAAAACCACATGGTTTTTTCGTTGCATTTGAGGGTAGTGTTTTGTCAAAGTTTTCTCATATTATCTTCAACACCTTTTCAAGGATTTCGTCAACAGTTTGGCAAATTGGAAGTAATTCGCAAACAATTTGAAGATGTATTGAAGATGAGCTATTTCAAGTCAAGTTGAATTTATGTTGAAAATTATATTTACCCTCAAACTGAAAAGTTGTTGCATTTGAAAAACGCTCATCCTGTGTTTATTGGGTAGTTTGTATTTCTGTGTTTTTATCCATAAATAGTTCTTCTATTTCCAACAGAGATTTTATGGATTCCTTCCCATCGGCTGTGACAATTTTTGCTTTAGGTACAGGTGTATTTATAATACGGAACTTCTTAATCACCTCTTGTTTTTGTTTTTGGCGAAAAGCGTAATAGAGTTTGGAGGCAGCAGGGGTATAGTGATCATTCAAGTAAACACGAGATTCAATAATAGAATTTGTGACCTGACACAACTTCAAGTCATACTTTTTTCTATAGGCTTTCATAATAGAATCTCTTTTTAGAACATTATTAAATTTCATCAGTACACAAGATTTCTTTTTTACATATGAGCAAAAATTTATGTCCTGCTCAGTCGTAGAAATTCCACAAGCCTTCCCAATCGAAACAGCAGTTTCATAGAGAGATTCAGTTGAAAATGTAGTTGGAAGACCACTAACAATAATAAAGGGTGATTTGTTAAGAGCTTGATAACTTTTTTAAAAAAAAAACGCATAAAATTTGCAAAATCTCATCGGTTCTTTATTTGAAACGTTAGATTGGTCCATGACATTTACTTTTTGAAGATAATTTCATTTAAATGTTGACCGCGGCTGCGTCTTAGGTGGTCCATTCGGAAAGTCCAATTTTGGGCAACTTTTTCGAGCATTTCGGCCGGAATAGCCCGAATTTCTTCGGAAATGTTGTCTTCCAAAGCTGGAATAGTTGCTGGCTTATTTCTGTAGACTTGAGACTTGACGTAGCCCCACAAAAAATAGTCTAAAGGCGTCAAATCGCATGATCTTGGTGGCCAACTTACCGGTCCATTTCTTGAGATGAATTGTTCTCCGAAGTTTCCCCTCAAAATGGCCATAGAATCGCGAGCTGTGTGGCATGTAGCGCCATCTTGTTGAAACCACATGTCAACCAAGTTCAGTTCTTCCATTTTTGGCAACAAAAAGTTTGTTAGCATCGAACGATAGCGATCGCCATTCACCGTAACGTTGCGTCCAACAGCATCTTTGAAAAAATACGGTCCAATGATTCCACCAGAGTACAAACCACACCAAACAGTGCATTTTTCGGGATGCATGGGCAGTTCTTGAACGGCTTCTGGTTGCTCTTCACTCCAAATGCGGCAATTTTGCTTATTTACGTAGCCATTCAACCAGAAATGAGCCTCATCGCTGAACAAAATTTGTCGATAAAAAAGCGGATTTTCTGCCAACTTTTCTAGGGCCCATTCACTGAAAATTCGACGTTGTGGCAGATCGTTCGGCTATTCATGATGAAATGTCAAAGCATACTGAGCATCTTTCTCTTTGACACCATGTCTGAAATCCCACGTGATCTGTCAAATACTAATGCATGAAAATCCTAACCTCAAAAGAATCACCCTTTATCAGCACGATTCAGCTGCTGCCGCAGACCATTACAATCAGTTTCCAGTTTCCTGAATTTATCTTTAGTCTCAGTTTCAAAGGCGTTGTTTCGAGTCAATGATTCCGATAAATCTCTCTTAATTGTGCAAAGTTGAGAGTTAATATCATCTTTAATTATCGCTTTGAATTCCTGAATACTTTTTTCCAAGTTTTCCAATTTTGTGGAAACGGGATTAAAATGCGAAGCATCAATACACTTTTTACAGCCATAAGTAAAACCACCATTATTTTGTTCTATACGATCTACAATATCTCGGCTTAATAATGGCATGCACTCTCCAACGCACTTTGGGTGATATTGAGAATTGCATATTGTGCAAATAAGACTTTCGTCTTCCTTACATACTGAATTGCAATGTCCACATTTAAGCGTCCTGTTTAACAGTTTTTATTTATTTAATTAATTTGCGCTGAGAGCTACTTTTTTCACGCGTTCACCATGGCGTTGCCAGATTATTTAATTTTCATGTTTTTTCTATGGATAAAATAGTATCTAATTCCACCCGAATACAGAATTTAAAGGATATCCTTTCTGATAGAATGCCCAACGATATGAAAGAGGATCTTATGTCATTGTGTATGACATATGCAGACATTTTTGCTTTAGATAATGACAAAATGACAACAAACAATTTTTATGAACAGAAGCTGAAGTTATTGGACTCCTCACCCGTTTATGTTAAGAATTATCGTTTTCCACATTCACAAAAGGCTGAAATTGATAGACAGGTGCAAAATTTATTGGATAACGATTTGATAGAACCCAGCCAATAAAATTACAACAGCCCATTGATACTGGTTCCAAAGAAGAACATAGGAGACCAAAAAAGTTATAGAATATGTGTTGATTTCAGGGCTTTTAACAAGAAACTCATAGCTGACAGCTTCCCTCTGCCTCGAATAGAGGATATTTTAGAGAATCTAGGCAGAGCGAAATATTTCTCAAACATAGATTTATTTTCAGGTTTCCATCAAGTACCACTTCATGTTGAGTCGAGGGACTTAACATCATTTAGTACGGATCGTGGATCATACCGTTGGAAAGTGTTGCCATTTTGTTTTGAATATAGCACCAAATTCCTTTTCGCGCATGATGTCGATCGCATTCTCTGGTCTTTCTTCTAATCAAGCGTTTTTTGTATGTCGGTGACATCAATATTGTAGGGTGTAGTATTCAGCATCATTTGAAAAATTTGTGCAATGTTTTCGATGTATTAGGAAATTCAATTTAAAGATAAATCCACGTAAGTGTGAATTTTTTAAACTAGAAATACTTTTCTTAGGACACAAATGTACCTCACGTGGACTTTTACCCGACGATTCAAAGATTCAGGCGATTCAAAACTACACTGTCCCCAAAAGCAATGATGATGTCAAACGGTTTGTAGCTTTCGCAAACTATTACCGTAGATTTATACGTAATTTCGCTTCAATAGCGATTCCCTTAAACCATTTCACACGAGAAAGAACTATTTTTGAATGGACTGATAAATGTCAAAAAGCTTTTGAAGCTTTAGAATCTTCTTTAATTTCCCCAAATATTTTACAATATCCTGATTTTTCAATATTAGCTATAACGAGAGGAATGTCTAAAAGAGATAGAAATTGGGAAACGATGAGCAGTACTTCACCGGATGACAGAAACGGGCTTATAATATATGATAAATTTTCGCATGATTTTAATACCAAAATACCTAAGATTAGATCAGAATATATTTATAACGATGGAAAATTAACTGCAATACGGATAAGGATAAATAGACGATTCAGGGCGATACTCACAGTAAATATTGAAATTGATAACGAACCATTTAATCTAGATGAAATGCTTTTTAGGCTAGAAAATCAAGCCGTCGATTCCAATATTTATAAAGTTGAGTGGCCGAAGGATGATCTCATATTCAGGTTATATCCAATTCAAAAATTTAAAGATCATGGCGCCAAGGTCTTGAAGAATTTAGAGGTAATACTGACTGAGCCAATAGAGACTGTTTTCGATAAGGAAAAACGAGACAAACTCTTACGCATTTATCACAATGATCCGCTCTTAGGGGGGCATTGTGGCCGTAAAAAGATTTATGCGAAATTAAGGACCAAATATTTTTGGAAGAATATGACTAAGGTCATTGCTTCCTTCCTAAAGAATTGTACCGAATGTACTCTAAATAAAGTGCGACAAAGGAACAAAGAAGAATTATTCGTGACACCAACTCCTACAAAGCCATTTGACATTGTCGTGATTGACACGATTGGACCTATTACCGAATCAAACTTTGGTAATAGGTATGATATTACACTAATGTGTGACTTGACTACATATTTAGTTACAATTGCTATACCAAACAAGACCGCTAAGACAGTAGCCAGGTCAATATTCGAAAATTTTACTTTGTATACGGTGCGATGAAATTTATTAGATCTGATTTGGGGACCGAATTCAAAAATTAAATTTTTAGTGAATTGTGTAAACTATGCAAAATTAATTTGAATTTCTCCACCGCGTATCATCATGAAACTTTGGAAACTGTGGTACGAAATCACCGCGTTTTCAATGAATATCTTAGGTCGTATATTGACGACAATATTTCAGACTGGGACACTTATTTAAAGTATTTTACATTTTTCCACAACACAACAACAAACACAGTTTTTGACAACAAATTTTGTCCATACGAATTAGTTTTTGGTAAACCCGTAAATTTACCTAATGAATTACTTAATGGAACATTAGATCCAATTTACAATATTGATAACTATAGTAAAGAAGTCAAATTTCGACTACAAAGATCACATCTACAAGCTAAAGAAGTACTACAAAAACATAAAAATAGAAACAAACCCTACTATGACCGACACGCCAAACCTCTTAATAAAAATGTTAATGATAGTGTACTAATTGAAAAACAACCGTATGATAAATTCAAAAGTATTTATGAAGGACCATATTTAGTTAAGCAATAGACGGTTTTAATGTTACGCTTAAGGAAGGCATAATAAATAGTATATATCTTTTTTCTAGTAAGAAAGAGAAAACGAGACATAAGTATATAGACATATTTTTATAAAAATTACTACGAAATTTATATTATATTGCTAAAAAACATTTACACACAGAAAAAAAAGTGTCTCGTAAATTTAAGAAGATTTTTACAATAATTTATTACAAGAATTTTCCAGAATTTTAGTTCATTTTTCGTATCTTCAACGAAAATTAACTACTCGAAAGGAAATTTTACAAATTTTAAGTAGCAATCGTTTAGTTCATAAGGTGAGTACTATGTTCGGTTTTTTCACCAAAACACGAAATTAAAAGTACAAATATATTTATGAAGACGATTATATTTTGATCGAGTCTTGTCAAATAATGGATGGAAAAGACCCAAGGATTTGATTGCAAATAATTTTATATTTCTAAATTAGTTAATTAAAAAAAGTAACCGTGAAAACAAGCTGGTTTTCAGCTTGAAAACTGAACATAGTACTCAGCTATAGCCTACAAAATACGATGGAAATTTCCTTAAACAATTTCTTAACTGGTAGTTAAAAATTCTTTCGTCATACTATAAAACTACTTATGAAATGTAAAATACTTTCTAAATAATAAGTGTAATTTACTATAAAGAGTTTTTGTATGAGAAAATATTTTTTTACGAAAATTGAACTGGAAAGCGGATAGCAATTTCTTACTGGCAATTCCTATAGTTAATAATTGTTGGTAAAAAATTACCCAATGAAATATTTTTAGTTCACATGTAATTAAATTTATAGACATTTTCGTCAAAAATGGTGGATAACATTTCGTGAAAATTTTGCAAATTTTAAGTTAAACGTTTCATCGTTCATAAACTGGTGTGCCTTTACGAATATTATTCTTAGAGTAAATTGTCAGCAGATGCGATGAACTAATGCATAGTACTGAGATATTTATCGGCATAGTGGAATGTGATTAATTTAAAGATGATGTTACTTGAGTTTTGTTGTGTATACATGAGCGTGGGGTTGTTTTTATTTTTGTTCATTAAGTGGTTTGTGTGTGTGTTTGTTATTCGCGGATGGTTTATTTGGCTGGATGAGGTGTTGTTTTCAATAAAGGCACATGTGTTTTTGTTGTTGTAGGAATGTTTTGGCTTTGCTTGGTTTTGTTTGGCATGCTTCAGTTGTATAGTTGGCGTTGGCGTGGGCTGTTGCATCTTTTTAGCTGGTATGCAACAAGGGAATATAAAGACGTGGAATATTTTGGATTTTTGAGACATATATTGGTGTTTGTTTATTAAACCTTTTAAATGAAAGTTATTAATATTTTATCGGTAGTTTAGAAAAAAGTTATTAAGAATATTTAGGAAAATATGTTGAAATTGAAAGTGTATTGAAATTTTTATTATTCTATGTAAAAAATTAATATTCAATTCCAGATTAATTTGGAAAATTTTTTTAATATGACTTTCTTTTAAAAAGAATACTTTTTATGTATATTATTATTTGTTAATTAATTTTTTTTTGGAAACCAGTTTAATGTTTTTCGTTGTTGTAAAAACAATATTTGATTTCAGAGCAACTCCAGATGGATTCGAACAAATTTAAAAAATGGAGAATTGGTAAGTTTTCTGCTAAAAATTGGCTTTATTTCAACTAGAATATTTACGTTTTTGTGACCTTTTTATCATCAAAATTACAGGTTTTTAATACCTTATTTTAGTATTTCTTTAATCAAATGTTTTGGAAACCAATGTAATATTTTTAATGTAAAAACAAATATTTAATTTCAGAATAACCCCTTAAAAATTTGGACAAATTTTTAGTACTCCTTAGCCTGTAATTTAATAGTAAATTGGTAAGGATTCTTTAACTTTCTTTTAACCCTCGACAGTCATCCTTATTTTTTGTACATTAACGTCATCCTTCGTCATTTTGACTACGGCTGATTTCAAGACGCTATAATTTTCATCGTGAGCGAAAAAGTGAACCAAACTTGAATTTATTTTCTTATTCAATTTGGTTTTAAGTAGTATAAAACAAAAATTCATAAAACGGTCGAATTAGTATAACTTAAATTTACCATTTCCCAATAGACTAAAATGCATTTTAAATCGAAAATGAAATTATATTTGGTTTTTTATGCATATTATTATTTTTTTCATTAGATTTTTTCAAAAACTATTTAATGTAAAAAATAAATATTTAATTTCAGAGTAACCCAAATAAATTTGAACAACTTTTTATATTTCCCCTCAGCGTACAATTTAATAGAGAATTGGTAAGTTTTATATTAAAACTTTGGCTTTCTTTCAACTAGAATATTTATTTTATTATATCCTTCACATCGATAACAACACAGTTTTATGAGTTTATTTAGAATACTTCATTATTTCTCTAATTGTTTCAGGTACATATTTTATGAGATACGTTTTCCAAAGAAAAGTTGAATTCCTTACACCATTTTATAAAATGGCCCCAAATATGGTAAGTTACAAGCTAAAATGAAGAATTAAAAATTATATTTCATTACATGGTGTTAATTTTTATCAATATTCATTTTTGTTTCCATTTTTTCCAGCAATATATGTGAAAAAATTACCTACGATGAATACGATGAATTCTCTGTTCCACGTGGTCATAATTTTTATTCACAAAAAATATTGTATTAAGAACTTTCATCATAAGTTTTTATAGTAAAGTACTTTTGCTTAAAGAAAGTTTAATTTTAAAGTATGAAAATTTTCATAATTGTAAAACGGTTTGTTGTTCCTTTAATTATTTAATTTCTCTGTACTGTGGAATGATTGATTTATTTATAGTTTAGTCGTCGACATTTTAAAGAGACTGTTAACCAATTCTTATTACCGGGTTTCCCACAAAATAAGCAAGTAAACCAAAATAATACTGACTTTTTAACTTGGTAGGGGTATATAAATCTTATGGTGTTGTAAAAATGAACTAAACTGCAATGTTATATATGAACTAAAATTTAAGAGAATTATAAACTAGACAAGTTAAAAAAATCTTAAGGGCTAAATCATGGTCAATATTACTACAGTTTAGTTCATTTTGCAATGGAAAAGGGTTCACTGTTTTTTCAGTGCAAATTAAAAAAATCTTGCTTTTAACAGTAAAATAACAATGAATTAAATTAATATTAAGGTGTAAAATTGGAATAGTAATTTAATCGTTTAATTCTTACCTTTTCTAGGTAGTGAACATACCTTATAAATTATAATGATGACCACTAGCGATAAATTATCGATAACCATTGCATATATTTGTATCTCATTGTAATTTATCACTCTTTATACAATAAACATAGACTCTACAGTAGTCTCTAGACAACTGACATCAAGTGCGTTTCATTGTTAGGAAGGCATCTTTTATAAGATTCTAGTTTCCCTGGAATATGTAAGTTAGTTCCTAGCCTTGCTAGCTCATTTGCTTCGCAGTTCCCCGGTATGTTCCTATGGCCAGGCACCCATATTAGGTGAATATTGTGCTGCTCAGCCATCTCGTTGAGAGATTTGCGGCAGTCGGTGGCCGTTTTTGAGCTGAGGAACACAGAGTCCAAGGATTTTATTGCAGGTTGACTGTCTGAGTATAT
Source organism: Haematobia irritans (assembly GCF_050003625.1). Classification (NCBI taxonomy): domain Eukaryota; kingdom Metazoa; phylum Arthropoda; class Insecta; order Diptera; family Muscidae; genus Haematobia; species Haematobia irritans. The sequence continues at coordinate 83,851,266 of NC_134398.1, forward strand.
ATTAATGCCAATATTGCTTGGAGCATTACTTCTCAGCCAATTCACCACTTCTCTTATTGCTAATACTTCAGTCTGAAAAACACTACAGTGATCAGGTAATCTTTTCGCTATTCGAAGTTCCAGATCTTTAGAATATACTCCGAAACCCACTTGTACATCCAATTTGGAGCCATCAGTGTAGAAACCAAAGTGTAATCCACCAAGTTAGGCACATCTGTGACCGTAACTTTTTTCCGACCACAGCGATTGCTCGCGCAACCGCACAGCCGTTGTTGCAGCTGATTCTTCTTGTAAGCTTCAGCTTTCCTAACATTTGGCGGAAATATAGTCTTGGTGGTATGAACATCAAATTTGAAACTGATGTAGCGATGATCTGAGAAGCTATGTTCACTTAAACTTGCCAATCAGATATCATTTCGTTCAGTTCTTGCACGGCCAAGGTGACGTCCAAAACTTCTTGCTTGTTTTTAGTGACAAAGGTTGGAGCATCTCCCTTATTGCAAACTACCAAATTAGTACGCAAAATAAACTCTAGGAGTGACTCTCCTCTTGTATTAATGTCACCACTTCCCCATATACTATGATGTGCATTTGTGCAATGAGTTTTGTCTTTGTTTTCAATGACTCCTCAACTAAGGTATTAACGGCACATGGAGTCATCTCCCTATCATGTCCCATGTAGACCGGAGATATCCAATATTTGCATTTGGCTATTTCTAAACTGGCAACGGCAGTGTCTGTATTGCACATTGAAGGAAGCAGAAACAAGTTGAGCTCGTTTTTAGCAATTACACAGGCTCGATTTACATCATTACCAGTATACTGCAATAGTTTGAACTCCGGAGTACTTAATTCACATATTTTGTTTCTACACGGACGAAAAAGACTGTTTTTCATATGTTTGGGTGTAAAAATTATATGTTTGGAACTCAAATTTTTAAACACAATATTTTTAAGTGCAAGCATATAATGTTCATAAACTAGCATAATATGTTTGGGACATATATGTTAATATGTTAGAACATATTATGTTTGGGACATAAAATGTTTGTAAATATAATATGCTTGGATGCAAACATATATTAATATAGAAATATACTATAAACATATATGTGTTTAGAAAGAGAGACATAAAGTTTATGCTGGAAGTAAAATAATGAAAGTAACCAATTGGCGCCTTAAAAATATATATACACAAAGAAAATTCCATTAAAGATTGGAAAAATACTATGTGTGAATATAAACAAGTATAAATTTACAAATTTGGAGTAAACATATATATGTTGTGATATAAGACCGCCAAAAATTGTATATGCTCATTCGGAACCAAGAGAAAAGACATTTAAAAAAAAGCATGAGTTTTGTTTATCATTTTCGCATTACGGGCACTTTTTTTGTTTCGTCAAAACAAATCGGAACGTACACTGAAAAAACAGTGAACCCACCAGGAAGAAAACTTTCGGTTAATTTTAGAAAATTTTGAATATTTGTAGACAATTTTAACTAAACAGTATTACAAACGTTGGCATCACGCCGATGTCATAAAAATAAGTAAATATTTTTCGACAAATACAAGAAATTTATTAGACATAACTAAGTTTTTTCACTTGTTAAAGAAAATTTTGTAGTTTGAAGAAAAAACTTGGAGTTCAAAATTGCAAGAATGTCTTTAGTGACATACGAAGTTCACGATGGACGCATTTTGGGTAAAATTTACAAATTAAAGAAATTCTGAACTACTTTGTGGAAGACACGAATTTAGTTAATCTTTATGCTTTATTTGAGTATACTTTTTTCCTCGGGTTTAGTTAATTTAACTAACGTACACAAAAAAAGTATTAGAGTAAAGAAAACTTTCTTCAAACATAATATTTCTAAATATGTTTCAAGTAATGATGTTTCAAGTAAAAACGTCTTTAAAATAAAGTGTTGAAAAACATGTCATATTTTTTAATGATTTTTGCTTTGTAGTCAAGATGCAAAAATGCAACAAATTTAAAGACAATTTCATTTGTTTTAAAGATTTTTTCTGAATTATTAAGTCAAGTTGACCTTAGTTCAAAATTTTTTCTTTCATGTTATGATACCCATTTTCAAGTCAAATCACTTAATTATAAGGACAACACGACTTCATTGAAAAGTTTATCGACTTTTGAACATGGAAAAAACTTTATGTTAGAGAAATGCGTCGTCTAAGCTAAGCAAAATTTGTATTCTTATTTTAAGGACATCAAATCTTTGGCCACACGACAATATTTTTTTCAGTGTACTCTTTTTAGAGTTGTTACAGTAAAATGAAAACATTGGGAAACAGTGAAACAGTAAGATCTATAAAAACAAAGTTTAGTTCCTCTTTATTAATAAGTAGTCCAAGAGGAGTTGACGGATACTTTCGAAAATAAAAGCGGACATTGAGTTTGAGTTTTGCCACTAAAATTATTTCTCAGTTTAACGGCAAAACTCGCATCGGTAAAACCAGAATAACATTATAACTTTTTTTGGCAAATTGTATTATAACTTGGCGGGGAATGATCCAAAGCAACAATTGAATAAGTTTATTTTCTTTATAATAAATTTTTAAAGAAAGCAAACAATTGTTCACACCTAAATAAATTTATGTGTTGGTTGTAAAATTATTGTTTCGAATTTAAATATAATGTGCTTTTGAATGGTTATCGTTAACTTTAGGATTCGATTGAAAAATATTTATATATTCCTCGACTTCACATTCTTCCTTTGTAAGAGTTTTTTGAATTTCTTCGAAAATTTCAAACTTGTGTACAAAACCCTATTTTGTTACAATTTTTTTTATTTTTGCAATAAAAAATAATATATGATTTGAAATCAGTCCATTTCGTTTGTATCAAGCACTGTTCTTTTTGTGAATTTAAGTCTTTTATAAGACACACTTTACAGTTTCGTAGTAAAAAGTTAATATAGTAGTATGTAATGTTGAACACCTTTTCGGGATATTCCGAACGTATTTGGAATATACGTAAAAAAATATATGTAAAAAAAAAAAAATAAAAAAAAATGGTGTCGGTCGAAGCAGGGATCGAACCCAGGACCCTTGGCATGCAAGGCGGACGTACCAACCACTGCTCCACGTCGCCAACAAATGTATGTTTAACAATGTTATGTTGTTAAACAATGATATGTTTGCATCGGCTCGTGGGCGCCGCAAGCTATGCTATATAAATATGATTTATAACGATATTTATTTATAAAATTTAATAATTTCTTCTACAATGTTTGTATTACAGAAAAAGGTGCTAAGAACTAAAAAACTCATGGTAGTGAGAAAAATGCGAGGGAATATACAATTAGGCAGAAAAAAAATTGAGCACAATCTTCTTTGGGAGAAAATTCTTCTAAGCATATAATATTTTTGGGTTCAAAATGTTTCCAAACATATTATATGTTCACATAATAACATATAGTTTTTTGGAAGACAACATTATTGAATTTGGATGGAAAAATACATAATGTTTGGAACTTAGACCACCCAAACATATTATATTGTTTAGACCAATATGCTTTCAAACATATTATATATTGGAAGAAATCAAACATATAAATGTTTGGGCAATACCCAAAAATTTATATGCTTGAAGCAAAATGTGTTTGGGAGTATATGTTACAGAAGCGATTTTTTTTGAGGGTGTATAATCACATGGTTCTTGAATAAGAACTATATCTATGTACCCTTTCATCAGGAGAACTTTTAAGGCAGCACATGCAGCCTTACAATGGTGAAGATTTATCTGGAGGACCATCGAGATTTTCAACAACCGTCACATCAGCCATTTCAATCGAGTCATCAAGAATGTCCTCTTCAGAGATTTCGGTGACTCTTGCGATAACCATAGGTTCAACTTTGGTGAGTTTTGAGGCAGTAGAAACCTTTTCTCGCATACGGTGTCTATCCATGTCTGCATCTTTGGTATCTCCCTCAACTTCGCAAGAGGATCCGCTTACTTCTGGTTCAGACAGAGGTTTGTCCATTTCTGAATCCTTTAGCTGATCGCTTTCATATACCATCATTTGGATATAATGAAAGCCATAACATAGACGGCCCTGAGACTTTGCTAGATGTGGCAAAGACTGAGTGTTCAATATAAACACTGCATGCCGTCTTGGTCCATCCACTTCATCTAAACGGCCAACCTTCCAATCAGCTGTTGGAAGATCTGGATTGCATTGTTTCAGTCTATTTAAAATAGATTCAGGGTCAGGAGGGTTTGCAGGTATCCACGCATCTGCTCTGGGTCTAGCCGGTATGTCTTTCTTGTCGACTAACTCTAGAGCAGCTCCCTCCCAAACTTCACTAATTACTATCAGAGCAGCTTTAAAACATTCTATAGACCTCTGGTCCTCAAATGCGACTAGCTTAAATCGTCCTTGATACCAACCCGCCTCTTGGTGTCGAGGATCTGGGCCAGGAAACTTTTCCAGCACCTGTGAGTAGACGCCAGACAAAGCATTCTCAATCTCCCCCCATTTTTGCTTTGGAACCATACCGTCCAATGCTCCTTTATTAATGATAGCCATCACAAGGCTGTCTTTAACAACTGAGGCAAACGATCGTTGATCCCTTTTGGAGGATGGCAGCTCATCCGGTGATCATTCCCTTTTTCCAGCTTCAAGAATTCCTTGAGCCCATTTTAAGGAATCGTTTTGTTTAGCCGACAACGTGCTTGTACTGATCCTATTTTCTTTAGGATAAACAAAGCATTTCTGCGTTCCTTGAATCTCTTTCGTGAGGGATTACCTCCTTTTGATGCCGTTACCTTGGAAGAGGTTCGACTTGTCAAAGTGTCGCACCTGTCGACCCGTCTACAGGTCGACTAATTGGGCCTAAATTTTGGTCATTGCCCAAATTTATAACTCCAGTCGATACCCGTCCACTGGGCCTTGAAGTTAGCAACCCAGTGGATGTCTTTGAATTTCTCTGCATGGTGACCTAATATCCCACCACACTTGAAATTCGTAGTAGGTACTTATTACGACGATTTTATCCGCTATTAAAAAAACACGTCCGTTCCGTTCGACGGTTGAATAGGGCATGATTGTCTCCTTCTAAAGCTCAGCAGATTACTTCCAAAGAATTATTGTGAGATTCTTAGCTCATACCTGAGCAATCGATAATGAATTTACTAATCTATATCTGTAGGAGTTCCGCAGGGCAGTATACTTGGACCTATGCTGTATCTACTTTACACTCACGATATGCCTGTTAACGAAGATTGTTTCATTGGAACATTTACAGATGACACAGTTTTAATGTCAACTGGAAAAACTACAGAGGTATCAGTACATAGCCTGCAGGCATCTCTAAACAAGGTTCACCAATGGACAAAAAAACTGGGGAATAAACAGTAGCAAATCTGTTCATGTTCATGTGAAAATTGCCTCAAGATACAAACCCCTAAATATAGGCAATGAAGAAGTGCCTTTTTCAAACTCAGCCAAATATCTTGGTTTTACACTGGATTCTAATGGTGTTTTCTTTTCTGAAAAAAGTGCTTTGCCTTCATTTTGCCTGTACAGAATGCGCATTTTTAAAATGTTACCAGCAACCTAAAAAAATGCTATCATTTCAGCGGGCAGAAAAGAATTCAAAGAAGGAGGCAGGGCAATCGCAGCACTCTCGTTTGTTGGCAGTGCTGAAAATGTCCGTAATTTGCCTCTATGCGTGGCGCTATTTTCACAACAGAATTCAAAGCCTTTTCGCACTTTTGCCTGTTTTTTTTTAGAAAAGAACCTAAAAAGTACATTTTCCGGGTAAAATGCAAAAAAAGTGCGCATTTTTTACAAGAAAAGAAAACGTCATAAATTAAATTGGAAAATTCATATTGATAAAAAGTGCGAAGAACTAAATATTAAATACCGCAAACTAAGCTGGTTAATCGGAAAAAAATCAGTCCTGTCCACAGATAATAAACTTTTAATATATAAACAAGCATTAAAACCAATGTGGTTATATGACATTCAACTATGGGGATGTGCGGCAAACAGTTCTATCGAGAAAATACAAAGGTTTTAAAACAAAGTGATAAGAAGTGCAGTAACACTCCATGGTATGCCCGAAATAGTGACCTCCACTTAAAAATGACTATGATAGAGTATGCCATTTTTTACAGTTCTAACCGATCACTCTTGTCTTCAGGTGCCTATGAGGCAAAACAATTTAAGTGGACGCCTCGCCACATGGAGTTTGAAGTTACAAAGATACACATTTAAGATTGAGCATAGAAAGGGAACAAGAACTTAGTACCTGATATGTTGTCGAGACTTGATATGGAAGAAATAACAGCTAACACAACAGGTATTTTGAATTTTGACTCTGAAGAATTCAAAAGTGCGAAATATTTGGATTTGATTGATTCTTTACAACAGAACAAAAATGTACTACCTGACTTGAAGATTTGTGAGGGTATTGTTTACAAAAGGGTGAAATTTAACACCGATAATGTCGAATCGGAGGCAGATTGTTCGAAGACATGGCTACCTGATGAATTGACGAAGCAACTAATAAAGAAATCTCACGACGAAAACACTCTACATGGTTGGGTTGCAAAAACTTTGTATAATGTCAGAGAATATTTTTATTGGTCATCTATGGTCAACCATATAAAAATTACGTTCAACATTGTGAAGTATGCAAGGAGACTAAGCAACCGAAAAAACGCTAAGACCACCGATGGGAAATGAGATCATGACACAAAGGCCATTCCAGAAAATTTATATAGATTCACTCGCCACAAGCGAATGCAAGTGAGCGAGTGAACAAACCATCCTCAGTAGCATACGGAGTTTTATAAAATCTGATCAATCGAAATGGGATGAAAATCTCTCAAAGATTGAATGTTCACTTCGAACAACAATTCACTCTTCGACTGGAACAACACCATATTTTGCATTAATGGGATATAACATGATTACTCATGCGGATGCATATAAAATATTAAGGAAATTAGGGGCTTTAGAGGATGGTGAAACAAATGTTCTATCGAAAGCACCACAGATGCATCAGGCATATTTAAGAAATGAAAGAACTTGCAACAGAAGAAGCCGACTAGTCACATTCAAACCTGGCCAAGAAGTTTATCGTAAACATTTTACACAAAGTAATTTTTCTAAGGGCATAAATGCCAAACTGTGTAAACCATGGTTGAAATGTATAATTCGAAGGGCAATAGGAAATAGCCAATATGAGGTTGAGACCCTTAGAGGCAATCTAATTGGAATTATTCACGCTCAACACCTTAAACAGTGAACCAAAATTTCTACTTAGGTATAAAATCTACTTCTTCGTTTACCACCTTTTGTTATTCATTACAAAACACATAAAATTTGTTTATTGCAGCATCAGTGTTGAAAATCCTTGTTGACAATTTTTGTTGAAAATCCGTTTTGAAAAATAATCCTTGTTGAGAAATTGTACCTGCAAAAGAGAAACGAAATTATTAGAATATGACAAACAAAAGGTACTTGTGGAACATTCTCCAATCTGCAATGGATATTGAGGAAGAAGTCGATGCTTTTACAAAGTTGATACAAGTGGCCTGGTAGAGTACACCAAAACCAAGTATTCAAACAAATACGCCTCAGTATCCCCAATACATAGTAAATCAGGTAAAATATAAAAGAAGGATTATTTATTTATTTATTTAGTCTATGGAATACATATCCTTACAGACTACGCAATAACTTAAATTAATATCAATATATTACTAATGCACAATACCATGTAATATTTGCTTCAATTTCTCTTTAGAGAGAGTAAAATTTAAAAATTCATATAAAGAATTATATAACCTCGTTGCTTTGATAACTGGTTCATTAGCAGTATAGGAAGTAAAATGTCTATCAATATGAAACGGAAAGTGATAACGTAGAGAGCGGGATGGTGCATTAAATTTAACACAGTGTAACAATTCTGGGCAGTCAACCGAAGAGTTGATAATACCATGTAAAGAAAATAACGAATCTATATCTCTTCTAGAACTCAAAGATTTTAACGAAATTAATGCACATCTACAAAAACTCGATCCTTCAGATCTGATGGAATGACCTTATCCATCAATCTGCACATGCGTTGGGCAGCATTGCACAGTCCAAAGGGCATTACCTTAAATTGATAATGAGGTCTCCCTTGGACTGTGAATGCCGTCTTCGGCCGGCTAGATTGCTCTAAAGGAATCTGCCAAAAGGCATCCTTTAAATCGATGGCAGATATGAAGTAAGTATCACCGAGTCTACTTAGCAAGCGATCGATATTCGGCAGGGGATAAGCGTCCTTTTTAGTCACTTTGTTTAGTTCTCTTGCGTCTAAACAAAGTCGATTCTTATTAGGTTTTGTAATGGACAGGTTTTGTGAATAAGCGGTGGCACTCTTGGCGTTTTGCTGCGGCTGTAGCTCGCCGGAAATGGGGGGTTCTTCCGCTCTATCCATTCATTTAAAAAAAAAATTAAGTGCCTGGTGGAAACATTATTTTTATAAAAAGTTGAACAATGGACGGTTACACAAATTTGAATTTGAAATTTAAAATAAAACGGACGGACGGACATTCTAGAAAAGAATCATACAACTTTGTTGGGATGTGGATGTAACCGCGAATGAACTTTGGGTTTGCTGGGCTGCCCTCCCTCTTCATGATCCAAAGCGATCATCCTGTGAGAAACTTTTGTGCCCTACTGTTACAAAACATCTCCCTTACAGTGACTCACAGAACTTCTCTCACAGTAGCTACATTCCCGAACCTTTCAGAAAATAATCAACACATAGTGTTTCAAATTTAAATCAATTCACATTTCATGCATATATTCGAGTAAAAAAAAATAAAATTATTTAAAAAAAAAAAGGTAGGTATTAAAAGGTAATGTATAGTTGAGTATATAAGGTTGTGGTAAATAAATAGGGTAAGTAAGTATATAAAGTAATTATAAGGTAAGTATATAAGGCTTTGGAACAAATAAATACAATGAGATGGTAAGTATTTGAGGAGAAATAAACTAACCAAAATTTATTTATTGCTTTAATATACTTCTATTCTTGTTAAGTTTGATAATTAAATTTTCAAGTTTTCGTTAGTTCAGTTGTGCTTTGCTATATTTTATTTTTAATTATCATTATTTTTCCTCTCACAACAACAAATTTACTTAGTAATAATGCATAATTTATAATTCAGTTTTTCTCTTTTTGTTTTACGATTTTTGGTTTCTTTCCTTTCGATTTTTAATTATTCTTAGTTTCTTTCTTTTCGATTTTTAATTTATTTTTAGTTTCTTTCTTTTCGATTTTGTAATTTTTGAATTACTATTAATGTTTGAAGTAATATTCAAAGCTGGTTTAATATTTTCTCTTGAAATATTTAATTTGATTTTTAAATGCATTGAATTTTCAGAATTTTTAATTTTTTTTCTGCAAATAATTAATTTCACTTTCACGAAATGATAAATGATTCGTGATCAAATAGAATGGTTCTTATTTGGGTTTGTTTCAAATTTAATGGGATATTAAAATCAATAAAAACTTCTTAAGTAAGTTGAACCAAATTCGTTTTTTTTTTTTTGGTAAGTATGAAATAGTTGAATTTCTCTTCTTGAACTTCTCTTCGAACTTGACAATTGACATCAACCACGTTTTTATAGGTTACCATGAGTCTAATTGATTATGTAACAGACAATTTTAGACTTTTTTACTTTATAATTTGGTTCCAGAGCTAATTATTTGATTGTGCACGGAAACCAGAGATGGATTTCGTCCACCACGAAGATTTCTCTTAGTTCTTGTTCCTACTGGGTACTTGTACTCACTCAGCTGTCTGGGATCACTTTCATAGACCAATTAAAATAGAGACATACCTTGATAATTCACCATGGTGTTGTTTATTTGCAGTGCGCAGTCATTCCACTCAATTGCGCAGTCAAGTGACTCAATTTCTTTTTGGAAAACGAGAATTATGGTACAAATCAGTCAATTTGCATTACAAAAAAGGTGTGGATGTATATAATTTCATATGCTGTTACAATATTTGGTGTTTCATCAAGAAAACAAAGCAAAGAAACCAAATTAAAGCCAACTTTAAAAATCACTCATTTGCAGACGAAAAAGAGCCATCTACGGTGTGTAGACAAACTACAGCGCTGTGAATTCACTTTCGTTGTCTATACCTTCCTTGGTCTATGTCACTTTGCATTACCCCAGTCTACCATATGGAGGTACAGTATTGCCAACCTCCGGATAATTGTGGTGCACCTATTGACGTACAGGTGTCTCGGGTCTCATTTGCACATTAACCAATAGCTGCATCCGATGACCAATCTCATCCTGGAACTGCATTACCACAAAATCCTTGTACACAAATAAAATAAAAAGAAGAAACAAATGTACGACGGATATAAGATTCTTACCCGAGTTTCTCAATATCACACAAAAAAAGATAATAATTTCGGTTTCACCAAACAAAAACTGCCTATGGATTTTCCTCTAACCCCCATTTTCATAAAGCTCCGTTAGTGTTCCGTTAACTAACCAACTTTTAAACCGTATTATGAACCAAGCTGTCATCTTGCATATATATTCCATATGCTAGTTAGGAACTTAACTGACGAAAATTTTTCGGTTAAAGTTAACTGGAGAGAAGATATTTGCAATTTACTTTCTGTTAATTGTCAGTTAAAGCCTAACGGAGCTACATGAAAATGGCCTTAAATTTCCTTTAGCTAACCTAAATATACACGAAATATTAACAGAAATCCACTTTAAACCAATAAAACACGAACCGTGAGTACAAAACAACAAAAAAACCCATATGTCAGAATTCACAAAAACTCTCTTTGTACAAAAATGGACCCGATCACTGCAGTTCACTATTGGCAATGAGCCAAACGTTTTTGCATTGTCATGACAATGTCATCGATCGGTCACGGTGTCCTTTAACAAGGTCATGTCCAGTTCTGCCAAATTTAGCAAAACCAAAAAGGGTTCATTTGATCCTTTCCAATGTCACTCATGAAATGCCAAACGCTGGCACTAGATGGCGCTAGTCATTCAGCAGAGCTTTCCATGATATTACAATATCAGTAGTAAACACTCAACAGAAACTATATCCCGATTTCCTGATCATACATCATTCCACGATCAGTAACACACCAAAACAGTACCTGTAGTTCAATGCCCGAGCGTCACATTCCGTCTAATGGCTCAAAACAGTACATTTACAAGTCGTTCACACTATATGTTTAAGTGTCGACAGCCGCCTGTCAAATAAAAACATTAGTCTGACGTTTGCCGAACATATCTGTCAAGCCGAATGTAGTTATCTGTTTCACCGTTGCCATATCGTCGCACATAACCACAGGCAAGAGGAAGAAAACAAATTATACTTCCTCTAAATACGAATACAGTGGCCGTCACAGTTTTATGACCAGGGTAACCCCGATATTCCAAGCACCGCTGGTAGCTGGTGCTACCATGGACTTTCGGTTCATCATTTCCATTGATTGAAAGTTAATTAATAGTTGGCTTCGGAAAACAAAAGAAATTCCGAACTTTTCCCAAAAATCACATCCTTGAATTAATTGTTGTGATAAAGACGGAACCAAATAAAATGTCGTCGTACGAGTTCGATTGTTGCATTTTATTGTGGCTCTTATCTTGCCTATTATGCTTTTACCGCCTACGTCAGCTGTATGTATGAGTGATTTGAAATCAAAAATTTCACATTTCATGTTTTCGACATTTTCAAGACAATCTTTTCCTAAGCAGGAAACAGTTGCGCCACTATCCATTAGTCCTTTCATTGGAATGTCGTTGATTACAACATCCAAATAAGGTCTAATGTCATTTTCATTTGCCAAACATAAAATGGAAAGTAATTTTCGTTCAGTCTTTCTGTCAGTGTATCGATTCCTTGCCTTCGTTATCCGCCTCGAAGGTCCTTGATCAAAATCCTTAAAAATTTCATCTCGTATTCTATTATAATTGTCCAACCTTTCTTCATAAGGGACCAAAGTTTTAAGTTTTGGAATACAATCAGAATTGGCGTTATTATTCTTAGTATTAAATATTGGATTGTAAACCTTTTCATTTGTTACATCAGTATAGTTATTTGTGGTAGATTCAGGTTTCGTAAAGCGTCGCCAGGGACAAACTCTTTGACATGCAATTGGATATTGCATTCATGGTCACTCATCAAGCTCTTTGTGTTGTTTCCCGTACAACGAGGGCAATTAGGTGAGATTACGTTCTCGAACCAACATCTGTAACAAAATAGAACGCTCACTATTTTGTTCGTGTCGCAATCTATAAAAATCTACCGGAGTACTTAATTCACATATTTTGTTTCTACACGGACGAAAAAGACTGTTTTTCATATGTTTGGGTGTAAAAATTATATGTTTGGAACTCAAATTTTTAAACACAATATTTTTAAGTGCAAGCATATAATGTTCATAAACTAGCATAATATGTTTGGGACATATATGTTAATATGTTAGAACATATTATGTTTGGGACATAAAATGTTTGTAAATATAATATGCTTGGATGCAAACATATATTAATATAGAAATATACTATAAACATATATGTGTTTAGAAAGAGAGACATAAAGTGTATGCTGGAAGTAAAATAATGAAAGTAACCAATTGGCGCCTTAAAAATATATATACACAAAGAAAATTCCATTAAAGATTGGAAAAATACTATGTGTGAATATAAACAAGTATAAATTTACAAATTTGGAGTAAACATATATATGTTGTGATATAAGACCGCCAAAAATTGTATATGCTCATTCGGAACCAAGAGAAAAGACATTTAAAAAAAAGCATGAGTTTTGTTTATCATTTTCGCATTACGGGCACTTTTTTTGTTTCGTCAAAACAAATCGGAACGTACACTGAAAAAACAGTGAACCCACCAGGAAGAAAACTTTCGGTTAATTTTAGAAAATTTTGAATATTTGTAGACAATTTTAACTAAACAGTATTACAAACGTTGGCATCACGCCGATGTCATAAAAATAAGTAAATATTTTTCGACAAATACAAGAAATTTATTAGACATAACTAAGTTTTTTCACTTGTTAAAGAAAATTTTGTAGTTTGAAGAAAAAACTTGGAGTTCAAAATTGCAAGAATGTCTTTAGTGACATACGAAGTTCACGATGGACGCATTTTGGGTAAAATTTACAATTTAAAGAAATTCTGAACTACTTTGTGGAAGACACGAATTTAGTTAATCTTTATGCTTTATTTGAGTATACTTTTTTCCTCGGGTTTAGTTAATTTAACTAACGTACACAAAAAAAGTATTAGAGTAAAGAAAACTTTCTTCAAACATAATATTTCTAAATATGTTTCAAGTAATGATGTTTCAAGTAAAAACGTCTTTAAAATAAAGTGTTGAAAAACATGTCCTATTTTTTAATGATTTTTGCTTTGTAGTCAAGATGCAAAAATGCAACAAATTTAAAGACAATTTCATTTGTTTTAAAGATTTTTTCTGAATTATTAAGTCAAGTTGACCTTAGTTCAAAATTTTTTCTTTCATGTTATGATACCCATTTTCAAGTCAAATCACTTAATTATAAGGACAACACGACTTCATTGAAAAGTTTATCGACTTTTGAACATGGAAAAAACTTTATGTTAGAGAAATGCGTCGTCTAAGCTAAGCAAAATTTGTATTCTTATTTTAAGGACATCAAATCTTTGGCCACACGACAATATTTTTTTCAGTGTACTCTTTTTAGAGTTGTTACAGTAAAATGAAAACATTGGGAAACAGTGAAACAGTAAGATCTATAAAAACAAAGTTTAGTTCCTCTTTATTAATAAGTAGTCCAAGAGGAGTTGACGGATACTTTCGAAAATAAAAGCGGACATTGAGTTTGAGTTTTGCCACTAAAATTATTTCTCAGTTTAACGGCAAAACTCGCATCGGTAAAACCAGAATAACATTATAACTTTTTTTGGCAAATTGTATTATAACTTGGCGGGGAATGATCCAAAGCAACAATTGAATAAGTTTATTTTCTTTATAATAAATTTTTAAAGAAAGCAAACAATTGTTCACACCTAAATAAATTTATGTGTTGGTTGTAAAATTATTGTTTCGAATTTAAATATAATGTGCTTTTGAATGGTTATCGTTAACTTTAGGATTCGATTGAAAAATATTTATATATTCCTCGACTTCACATTCTTCCTTTGTAAGAGTTTTTTGAATTTCTTCGAAAATTTCAAACTTGTGTACAAAACCCTATTTTGTTACAATTTTTTTTATTTTTGCAATAAAAAATAATATATGATTTGAAATCAGTCCATTTCGTTTGTATCAAGCACTGTTCTTTTTGTGAATTTAAGTCTTTTATAAGACACACTTTACAGTTTCGTAGTAAAAAGTTAATATAGTAGTATGTAATGTTGAACACCTTTTCGGGATATTCCGAACGTATTTGGAATATACGTAAAAAAATATATGTAAAAAAAAAAATAAAAAAAAATGGTGTCGGTCGAAGCAGGGATCGAACCCAGGACCCTTGGCATGCAAGGCGGACGTACCAACCACTGCTCCACGTCGCCAACAAATGTATGTTTAACAATGTTATGTTGTTAAACAATGATATGTTTGCATCGGCTCGTGGGCGCCGCAAGCTATGCTATATAAATATGATTTATAACGATATTTATTTATAAAATTTAATAATTTCTTCTACAATGTTTGTATTACAGAAAAAGGTGCTAAGAACTAAAAAACTCATGGTAGTGAGAAAAATGCGAGGGAATATACAATTAGGCAGAAAAAAAATTGAGCACAATCTTCTTTGGGAGAAAATTCTTCTAAGCATATAATATTTTTGGGTTCAAAATGTTTCCAAACATATTATATGTTCACATAATAACATATAGTTTTTTGGAAGACAACATTATTGAATTTGGATGGAAAAATACATAATGTTTGGAACTTAGACCACCCAAACATATTATATTGTTTAGACCAATATGCTTTCAAACATAGAGGTTTGTCCATTTCTGAATCCTTTAGCTGATCGCTTTCATATACCATCATTTGGATATAATGAAAGCCATAACATAGACGGCCCTGAGACTTTGCTAGATGTGGCAAAGACTGAGTGTTCAATATAAACACTGCATGCCGTCTTGGTCCATCCACTTCATCTAAACGGCCAACCTTCCAATCAGCTGTTGGAAGATCTGGATTGCATTGTTTCAGTCTATTTAAAATAGATTCAGGGTCAGGAGGGTTTGCAGGTATCCACGCATCTGCTCTGGGTCTAGCCGGTATGTCTTTCTTGTCGACTAACTCTAGAGCAGCTCCCTCCCAAACTTCACTAATTACTATCAGAGCAGCTTTAAAACATTCTATAGACCTCTGGTCCTCAAATGCGACTAGCTTAAATCGTCCTTGATACCAACCCGCCTCTTGGTGTCGAGGATCTGGGCCAGGAAACTTTTCCAGCACCTGTGAGTAGACGCCAGACAAAGCATTCTCAATCTCCCCCCATTTTTGCTTTGGAACCATACCGTCCAATGCTCCTTTATTAATGATAGCCATCACAAGGCTGTCTTTAACAACTGAGGCAAACGATCGTTGATCCCTTTTGGAGGATGGCAGCTCATCCGGTGATCATTCCCTTTTTCCAGCTTCAAGAATTCCTTGAGCCCATTTTAAGGAATCGTTTTGTTTAGCCGACAACGTGCTTGTACTGATCCTATTTTCTTTAGGATAAACAAAGCATTTCTGCGTTCCTTGAATCTCTTTCGTGAGGGATTACCTCCTTTTGATGCCGTTACCTTGGAAGAGGTTCGACTTGTCAAAGTGTCGCACCTGTCGACCCGTCTACAGGTCGACTAATTGGGCCTAAATTTTGGTCATTGCCCAAATTTATAACTCCAGTCGATACCCGTCCACTGGGCCTTGAAGTTAGCAACCCAGTGGATGTCTTTGAATTTCTCTGCATGGTGACCTAATATCCCACCACACTTGAAATTCGTAGTAGGTACTTATTACGACGATTTTATCCGCTATTAAAAAAACACATCCGTTCCGTTCGACGGTTGAATAGGGCATGATTGTCTCCTTCTAAAGCTCAGCAGATTACTTCCAAAGAATTATTGTGAGATTCTTAGCTCATACCTGAGCAATCGATAATGAATTTACTAATCTATATCTGTAGGAGTTCCGCAGGGCAGTATACTTGGACCTATGCTGTATCTACTTTACACTCACGATATGCCTGTTAACGAAGATTGTTTCATTGGAACATTTACAGATGACACAGTTTTAATGTCAACTGGAAAAACTACAGAGGTATCAGTACATAGCCTGCAGGCATCTCTAAACAAGGTTCACCAATGGACAAAAAAACTGGGGAATAAACAGTAGCAAATCTGTTCATGTTCATGTGAAAATTGCCTCAAGATACAAACCCCTAAATATAGGCAATGAAGAAGTGCCTTTTTCAAACTCAGCCAAATATCTTGGTTTTACACTGGATTCTAATGGTGTTTTCTTTTCTGAAAAAAGTGCTTTGCCTTCATTTTGCCTGTACAGAATGCGCATTTTTAAAATGTTACCAGCAACCTAAAAAAATGCTATCATTTCAGCGGGCAGAAAAGAATTCAAAGAAGGAGGCAGGGCAATCGCAGCACTCTCGTTTGTTGGCAGTGCTGAAAATGTCCGTAATTTGCCTCTATGCGTGGCGCTATTTTCACAACAGAATTCAAAGCCTTTTCGCACTTTTGCCTGTTTTTTTTAGAAAAGAACCTAAAAAGTACATTTTCCGGGTAAAATGCAAAAAAAGTGCGCATTTTTTACAAGAAAAGAAAACGTCATAAATTAAATTGGAAAATTCATATTGATAAAAAGTGCGAAGAACTAAATATTAAATACCGCAAACTAAGCTGGTTAATCGGAAAAAAATCAGTCCTGTCCACAGATAATAAACTTTTAATATATAAACAAGCATTAAAACCAATGTGGTTATATGACATTCAACTATGGGGATGTGCGGCAAACAGTTCTATCGAGAAAATACAAAGGTTTTAAAACAAAGTGATAAGAAGTGCAGTAACACTCCATGGTATGCCCGAAATAGTGACCTCCACTTAAAAATGACTATGATAGAGTATGCCATTTTTTACAGTTCTAACCGATCACTCTTGTCTTCAGGTGCCTATGAGGCAAAACAATTTAAGTGGACGCCTCGCCACATGGAGTTTGAAGTTACAAAGATACACATTTAAGATTGAGCATAGAAAGGGAACAAGAACTTAGTACCTGATATGTTGTCGAGACTTGATATGGAAGAAATAACAGCTAACACAACAGGTATTTTGAATTTTGACTCTGAAGAATTCAAAAGTGCGAAATATTTGGATTTGATTGATTCTTTACAACAGAACAAAAATGTACTACCTGACTTGAAGATTTGTGAGGGTATTGTTTACAAAAGGGTGAAATTTAACACCGATAATGTCGAATCGGAGGCAGATTGTTCGAAGACATGGCTACCTGATGAATTGACGAAGCAACTAATAAAGAAATCTCACGACGAAAACACTCTACATGGTTGGGTTGCAAAAACTTTGTATAATGTCAGAGAATATTTTTATTGGTCATCTATGGTCAACCATATAAAAATTACGTTCAACATTGTGAAGTATGCAAGGAGACTAAGCAACCGAAAAAACGCTAAGACCACCGATGGGAAATGAGATCATGATACAAAGGCCATTCCAGAAAATTTATATAGATTCACTCGCCACAAGCGAATGCAAGTGAGCGAGTGAACAAACCATCCTCAGTAGCATACGGAGTTTTATAAAATCTGATCAATCGAAATGGGATGAAAATCTCTCAAAGATTGAATGTTCACTTCGAACAACAATTCACTCTTCGACTGGAACAACACCATATTTTGCATTAATGGGATATAACATGATTACTCATGCGGATGCATATAAAATATTAAGGGAATTAGGGGCTTTAGAGGATGGTGAAACAAATGTTCTATCGAAAGCACCACAGATGCATCAGGCATATTTAAGAAATGAAAGAACTTGCAACAGAAGAAGCCGACTAGTCACACTCAAACCTGGCCAAGAAGTTTATCGTAAACATTTTACACAAAGTAATTTTTCTAAGGGCATAAATGCCAAACTGTGTAAACCATGGTTGAAATGTATAATTCGAAGGGCAATAGGAAATAGCCAATATGAGGTTGAGACCCTTAGAGGCAATCTAATTGGAATTATTCACGCTCAACACCTTAAACAGTGAACCAAAATTTCTACTTAGGTATAAAATCTACTTCTTCGTTTACCACCTTTTGTTATTCATTACAAAACACATAAAATTTGTTTATTGCAGCATCAGTGTTGAAAATCCTTGTTGACAATTTTTGTTGAAAATCCGTTTTGAAAAATAATCCTTGTTGAGAAATTGTACCTGCAAAAGAGAAACGAAATTATTAGAATATGGCAAACAAAAGGTACTTGTGGAACATTCTCCAATCTGCAATGGATATTGAGGAAGAAGTCGATGCTTTTACAAAGTTGATACAAGTGGCCTGGTAGAGTACACCAAAACCAAGTATTCAAACAATACATAGTAAATCAGGTAAAATATAAAAGAAGGATTATTTATTTATTTATTTAGTCTATGGAATACATATCCTTACAGACTACGCAATAACTTAAATTAATATCAATATATTACTAATGCACAATACCATGTAATATTTGCTTCAATTTCTCTTTAGAGAGAGTAAAATATAAAAATTCATATAAAGAATTATATAACCTCGTTGCTTTGATAACTGGTTCATTAGCAGTATAGGAAGTAAAATGTCTATCAATATGAAACGGAAAGTGATAACGTAGAGAGCGGGATGGTGCATTAAATTTAACACAGTGTAACAATTCTGGGCAGTCAACCGAAGAGTTGATAATACCATGTAAAGAAAATAACGAATCTATATCTCTTCTAGAACTCAAAGATTTTAACGAAATTAATGCACATCTACAAAAACTCGATCCTTCAGATCTGATGGAATGACCTTATCCATCAATCTGCACATGCGTTGGGCAGCATTGCACAGTCCAAAGGGCATTACCTTAAATTGATAATGAGGTCTCCCTTGGACTGTGAATGCCGTCTTCGGCCGGCTAGATTGCTCTAAAGGAATCTGCCAAAAGGCATCCTTTAAATCGATGGCAGATATGAAGTAAGTATCACCGAGTCTACTTAGCAAGCGATCGATATTCGGCAGGGGATAAGCGTCCTTTTTAGTCACTTTGTTTAGTTCTCTTGCGTCTAAACAAAGTCGATTCTTATTAGGTTTTGTAATGGACAGGTTTTGTGAATAAGCGGTGGCACTCTTGGCGTTTTGCTGCGGCTGTAGCTCGCCGGAAATGGGGGGTTCTTCCGCTCTATCCATTCATTTAAAAAAAATTTAAGTGCCTGGTGGAAACATTATTTTTATAAAACGTTGAACAATGGACGGTTACACAAATTTGAATTTGAAATTTAAAATAAAACGGACGGACGGACATTCTAGAAAAGAATCATACAACTTTGTTGGGATGTGGATGTAACCGCGAATGAACTTTGGGTTTGCTGGGCTGCCCTCCCTCTTCATGATCCAAAGCGATCATCCTGTGAGAAACTTTTGTGCCCTACTGTTACAAAACATCTCCCTTACAGTGACTCACAGAACTTCTCTCACAGTAGCTACATTCCCGAACCTTTCAGAAAATAATCAACACATAGTGTTTCAAATTTAAATCAATTCACATTTCATGCATATATTCGAGTAAAAAAAAAAAGGTAGGTATTAAAAGGTAATGTATAGTTGAGTATATAAGGTTGTGGTAAATAAATAGGGTAAGTAAGTATATAAAGTAATTATAAGGTAAGTATATAAGGCTTTGGAACAAATAAATACAATGAGATGGTAAGTATTTGAGGAGAAATAAACTAACCAAAATTTATTTATTGCTTTAATATACTTCTATTCTTGTTAAGTTTGATAATTAAATTTTCAAGTTTTCGTTAGTTCAGTTGTGCTTTGCTATATTTTATTTTTAATTATCATTATTTTTCCTCTCACAACAACAAATTTACTTAGTAATAATGCATAATTTATAATTCAGTTTTTCTCTTTTTGTTTTACGATTTTTAATGATTTTTAGTTTCTTTCCTTTCAATTTTTAATTATTCTTAGTTTCTTTCTTTTCGATTTTTAATTTATTTTTAGTTTCTTTCTTTTCGATTTTGTAATTTTTGAATTACTATTAATGTTTGAAGTAATATTCAAAGCTGGTTTAATATTTTCTCTTGAAATATTTAATTTGATTTTTAAATGCATTGAATTTTCAGAATTTTTAATTTTTTTTCTGCAAATAATTAATTTCACTTTCACGAAATGATAAATGATTCGTGATCAAATAGAATGGTTCTTATTTGGGTTTGTTTCAAATTTAATGGGATTTTAAAATCAATAAAAACTTCTTAAGTAAGTTGAACCAAATTCGTTTTTTTTTTGGTAAGTATGAAATAGTTGAATTTCTCTTCTTGAACTTCTCTTCGAACTTGACAATTGACATCAACCACGTTTTTATAGGTTACCATGAGTCTAATTGATTATGTAACAGACAATTTTAGACTTTTTTACTTTATAATTTGGTTCCAGAGCTAATTATTTGATTGTGCACGGAAACCAGAGATGGATTTCGTCCACCACGAAGATTTCTCTTAGTTCTTGTTCCTACTGGGTACTTGTACTCACTCAGCTGTCTGGGATCACTTTGCATTACCCCAGTCTACCATATGGAGGTACAGTATTGCCAACCTCCGGATAATTGTGGTGCACCTATTGACGTACAGGTGTCTCGGGTCTCATTTGCACATTAACCAATAGCTGCATCCGATGACCAATCTCATCCTGGAACTGCATTACCACAAAATCCTTGTACACAAATAAAATAAAAAGAAGAAACAAATGTACGACGGATATAAGATTCTTACCCGAGTTTCTCAATATCACACAAAAAAAGATAATAATTTCGGTTTCACCAAACAAAAACTGCCTATGGATTTTCCTCTAACCCCCATTTTCATAAAGCTCCGTTAGTGTTCCGTTAACTAACCAACTTTTAAACCGTATTATGAACCAAGCTGTCATCTTGCATATATATTCCATATGCTAGTTAGGAACTTAACTGACGAAAATTTTTCGGTTAAAGTTAACTGGAGAGAAGATATTTGCAATTTACTTTCTGTTAATTGTCAGTTAAAGCCTAACGGAGCTACATGAAAATGGCCTTAAATTTCCTTTAGCTAACCTAAATATACACGAAATATTAACAGAAATCCACTTTAAACAAATAAAACACGAACCGTGAGTACAAAACAACAAAAAAACCCATATGTCAGAATTCACAAAAACTCTCTTTGTACAAAAATGGACCCGATCACTGCAGTTCACTATTGGCAATGAGCCAAACGTTTTTGCATTGTCATGACAATGTCATCGATCGGTCACGGTGTCCTTTAACAAGGTCATGTCCAGTTCTGCCAAATTTAGCAAAACCAAAAAGGGTTCATTTGATCCTTTCCAATGTCACTCATGAAATGCCAAAGGCTGGCACTAGATGGCGCTAGTCATTCAGCAGAGCATTCCATGATATTACAATATCAGTAGTAAACACTCAACAGAAACTATATCCCGATTTCCTGATCATACATCATTCCACGATCAGTAACACACCAAAACAGTACCTGTAGTTCAATGCCCGAGCGTCACATTCCGTCTAATGGCTCAAAACAGTACATTTACAAGTCGTTCACACTATATGTTTAAGTGTCGACAGCCGCCTGTCAAATAAAAACATTAGTCTGACGTTTGCCGAACATATCTGTCAAGCCGAATGTAGTTATCTGTTTCACCGTTGCCATATCGTCGCACATAACCACAGGCAAGAGGAAGAAAACAAATTATACTTCCTCTAAATACGAATACAGTGGCCGTCACAGTTTTATGACCAGGGTAACCCCGATATTCCAAGCACCGCTGGTAGCTGGTGCTACCATGGACTTTCGGTTCATCATTTCCATTGATTGAAAGTTAATTAATAGTTGGCTTCGGAAAACAAAAGAAATTCCGAACTTTTCCCAAAAATCACATCCTTGAATTAATTGTTGTGATAAAGACGGAACCAAATAAAATGTCGTCGTACGAGTTCGATTGTTGCATTTTATTGTGGCTCTTATCTTGCCTATTATGCTTTTACCGCCTACGTCAGCTGTATGTATGAGTGATTTGAAATCAAAAATTTCACATTTCATGTTTTCGACATTTTCAAGACAATCTTTTCCTAAGCAGGAAACAGTTGCGCCACTATCCATTAGTCCTTTCATTGGAATGTCGTTGATTACAACATCCAAATAAGGTCTAATGTCATTTTCATTTGCCAAACATAAAATGGAAAGTAATTTTCGTTCAGTCTTTCTGTCAGTGTATCGATTCCTTGCCTTCGTTATCCGCCTCGAAGGTCCTTGATCAAAATCCTTAAAAATTTCATCTCGTATTCTATTATAATTGTCCAACCTTTCTTCATAAGGGACCAAAGTTTTAAGTTTTGGAATACAATCAGAATTGGCGTTATTATTCTTAGTATTAAATATTGGATTGTAAACCTTTTCATTTGTTACATCAGTATAGTTATTTGTGGTAGATTCAGGTTTCGTAAAGCGTCGCCAGGGACAAACTCTTTGACATGCAATTGGATATTGCATTCATGGTCACTCATCAAGCTCTTTGTGTTGTTTCCCGTACAACGAGGGCAATTAGGTGAGATTACGTTCTCGAACCAACATCTGTAACAAAATAGAACGCTCACTATTTTGTTCGTGTCGCAATCTATAAAAGTATGCCCTGGACTCTTACATTTCCAACATACCATTGGTTTATTTGGAGGTGAGTTCATTTTAAAAGCCTCCAACTGAAAATCTTGTGTCATACATTCTCGTTGTTGTGGTTGTTGTGAATCGTAGAAGGAATCAGTAGAATATTTCAACTCATTTATTCTGCGATGTTGTTGTGGATGTGTTTGCCTATTCAAATACCGTTTCGAAAGATTCCTTTCAGCTCGTCTGCATTCATCAAGAAGATGATTTATATCCATGATAAACATGGGAAATATGAGCTGCGATAAGCCGTCTTTAAGATTGTCTTTCACAATCTTGACGAGTTCATTCTCGGGAATCGAAACTCTCATTTGATTATTCAGCGATACAATTTCATTTAAGAATGTGTCAGCACTTTCACCATAATGCTGTCATCTTTCCATTATTCTTCGTTGTATCTCGAAGTCACTTTCGAAACGTAGGAATTTTCTCTTCAAATTGCATTTCAAATCATCCCGTGTGCAATTTGGATTTTGTCGACGAAAATTCCAAAACCATTCGTGAGCGCTTCCAGATAACAGACGATGGAAACCCTTACTGACGCTGTAATATAGTCCCTTATCGAAATACGAGGGCAGTTCGTAAACTTCTTAGCCTAGCACAAAAAGCGCAGTATAAACAGAAAAAAGGTAAGTGTTTTGGAAATTTCATCTGTGTTATGAACACATGTTAAATTTTGTTTCGATCTGGCAACTCCTTCATATAGAAACAGGTGTTCAAAAAAGACGAATCCGCAATTTTTTTACAATGGAAAAATTAGAAAAGCCTGCTGTCATTAAATATTTACATAAAAAAGGTTTATCGGGACAAGAAATTCATAATGATATGGTGAATGTGTTTGGTGAAAGTGCTTCTTCATATGCAACAGTGGTATTTAATGATCGACGAATAAAAGTGCGTGAAATTGCGTGAATGTGTTTGGTGAAAGTGCTCCTTCATATGCAACAGTAAAAAATTGTTCATATGCAGCAGTAAAAAAATCAAGATAACGCACCAGCGCACAATAGTGTTTTAACAATGGCTAAAATCAACGAATTAATGTACGAGTTGCTTGACCACCCACCTTATTCTCCTGATTTAGCTCCCAGTGACTTTTACTTGTTCCCAAATCTACAAAAATTCCTTGCTGGCAAGCGTTTTACCTCAAATGAAGATGCAATTACAGTTGTAAACCACTATTTTGAAGACCTTGAGGAAAACTATTTTAATCAAGGGATAGAATTGCTAGAAAAGCGTTGGACTAAGTGTATTGAAGTTTCAGGAGATTATATTGAAAAATAAAAATATTTTTTAAAAACTCTTTCATTCATAGGCTAAGAAGTTTCCGAACCGCCCTCGTATTATCATCATCCCTAGACGGAGCATTACTCTCCTCGTTAGCCCTTCGCGCCTGAAATTCATTCCTGATCCCTATGGCTGTAGTACTGCTATAATCGGGTGAAGGAATAGTGTCATCCCCAAGAGAAGAATGAGTGTGAGGACCCAGTCGTAGTACTCGTATTTGAAGTCGTGTAGTGGTTGTTGTATTGGTATTTGTAGCTGTATTGGTTGCTGTAGTAGTATTGGTAGTTGCAGTAGCAGTGGAAGTTGTAGTGCTAGCCATTGCAGCATTCCTGGAATTTGAACTTAATTCCATGGTTTCAAAAAGTAGTCAACGAATAAAAAAAATGGAAATTCAAACAAAACAAAGAAACTCAATACAAAAATAAAGAAAAACTATTTTTGGCTCTCGAAAATTTGTCCTCCAAATCTGTCTGAATAACAATTCAAATACCAATGAAGATTAGATGCAGGCAATATTCAACTTTCTTTGATTCCTAATTAACTTTTCAAAATTCAATTTCTTAAAATTTTTAACAAATCCAAAAAACAAATTTCAAAAATCAATTCAAACTTTTCTAATAAATTTCAAATTTCTCATTTCAGAAAATTATTCAATAGCATATTGGTTCGGGTCTTGTTGTAGCTGCCTGCTGGAGAAGTCTGGAGATAAAACGTCAATTCGCGGATAGTTTATATACATTATTTTTCTATCTTACTTTAAATTTTTTTTTTTTGTTTAATTTATTTACTTTTATCAATTTATTTTTTTTATTTATTTACGTTTCCTTTATTTTTTTTAACGTTTTATTTACAAAAATTATATTTGTATTTATCCAATTCTTTATATACTTCTTTAGTTTATTTTAAGTTTTATATTTATTTACATTTGCTTTAGATTTATTCATGTTTTTGTTTCCTTTCTTATTTTTGTTAATATTTATTTATTTAGTAAATTGTTTTCTGTTTTATTTTCTTTCCATTTTTATTGATTTTTGTTTGATTTATTTCGGTTTTATTCATTTATTTCATTTTTGTTTTTTTTCGTTTTTTTTTTTCATAAATTTTCTTTATTCAAATTTTTATTTTGTTACTTAATTATATATATGTATTTATTATTTAATTTATTTATAAATTTGCTTTTATTTTGAAAAAATTCAATGTAAAAAAATTTTCTCTGTTATATTTATTTGTTTATGTTTCATTAGGATTTTAAATTTTATTTATTTATAGTTAATTATTTAATTTATTCTTATAATGTTTGGTTTGCTTAAAGTTGGTATGTATTTATGCTTAATTTAAATTTATTAATATTTTTATATCACGTTTATTTAAATTTTATTAATACGTATTTAAATTCGATTTTTTTTTTTGAAATTTTATTATATTGTACTTTTAACATCTTATAGATTTTTGCTTGATTTATTCCTGCTTTGTTTATGCATTTCGTTTATTTTATTTGTATTTTTTTTAATTTGAATTTTAATTTTTTATTTATTTGTATTAATTTATTTATTTATCTGTTTATTTTTTTTAATTTATTGTTTAATTTTTTATACTTTTATTTTTAAATATTTATTTAATGTAATAAAATTTTCCGATATCCAAACAAAATTCTAACTCATGTTTTTGCAGTGGCAACTATCAAAATCTCCCGGAGACAAACGTTGACTAAACAAGGCAACGTCTGACCTAAAAAAAATCTACAGACAATACAAGACGAACAAATTGAGAAGGAAATTCTCAATCTTGGCCCAACTAAGTCAAGTGACTATTCTTTGTGGAAAATTACTAAAAAACTAAATCTGAACCATAAAACCATTTATCCAATTCGGAAGAGTGACAGTACAAGGACAAAAAACAATACTGAAAAAGTAGAAACATTCGCTGACCATTTGTACAATGTATTCACTCCCAACAGTTGCGAAGAAACTCCAGAATATATTCAAACTTTTTTAGATCAAACTCATCAACTCGATTTTCCAATTAAAAAATTCACTAAAAGCGAAATTACATAAGCTATAAAATCTCTAAACCTTGGTAAAGCTCCGGGTTATGATTTAATAACCCCAAAGGTTCTGAAGGAGCTTCCAAAAGAAGGTATTGATTGTATCACATTTATATTTAACGCCTGTCTAACTTACAACTTTATTCCTCCGCAATGGAAAGTTGCACAAATTTCTATGATTCAAAAACCTGGTAAGCCATTTGACCAAGTGAATTCTTATTGACCAATCATTTTACTGCCTGTATTATCTAAACTTCTGGAGTCTCTTTTCCTTAAAAGATTAATGCCAATAATTGAAGAAAAAAAATTATACCAAATCACCAGTTTGGATTCAGGAAGAAACACGGAACAATCGACCAAGTACATCGCTTGGTGGAAACAATAAATCTAGCTTTTGAATCGAGACAATACTGTACATCTGCGTTTCTAGATATTTCACAAGCATTTGACAAAGTATGGCATAATGACCTACTATACAAAGTCAAATCGCTTGTTCCAATAAACTGTTATCTGTTTATCAAATCATATATTCAAAACCGATTATTCTATGTACAAGAGAATGATGAGATGAGTACACTGAGATCTAATAGGGCGGGCGTCCTATTTCTATTGGTCCTATTTTATATGTACTATTTATCAGATCTGCCTGAATCAGAATCTACTGTCATTGGAACTTTTGCGGATGATATCGCAGTACTGGTAGTAGACATCAATGCGGAAAATTAATTTACTACAGAATTATTTAAATAAATTAATAAATTATTTATGGGGCTAAAAAACTGGCGCATAAAAACGAATGAGTCGAAATCTACCCATTTCACATCTACATTAAATCATTCAACTTGTCTACCTGTGAAAATGAATCTAATAGATATTCCGCAAAAGAAAGAGGTCAAATATCTTGGATTGTACTTAGGGCGTTTTCGTTTCGCAAAAAATATGTTACCTTGGTGTTACACTACTTTTTCCCTCATTGTATTTTCACCCAAATGATAGTGCAATTCCAAAGTTATTATTAATTCATAACATTTTGAGGGATACAGGCTCCAAAATTTATGACAGTGTCCTTCGTATGTGACAATCAATTACAAGAATGTTGCACCTTTTTCCCCAATCGAAATCGCCATTAGATACAGCAAAAATGTTTGCTAAAACAGCAGTTTTTGTTTGCTGAAAAAGGGACTGCAGTAGCATGTAATTGTTTAAGCAAACATTCGTTAGTTGAAACAGCAAACATTTTTTACAGCTGCAATAGCAAACAAATGCTGCTGAATTAGCAAACGTGTTTGCTAAAAGTTTTTGCTAAACATCGCTGCTAAAGTAGCAAACTGCGTTAGTTGAAATAGCTAACATTTTTACTGCTATAACAACTACAAATGTTTGTTGTCCCAGCAACAAAATTTTTCGTTTTTTAACGATATGTTGAAATGAAACCCGTAAATCATTTAATACTATACATTTATTAAATGTGTGAAATAAATTGAATTCCATCAAAGTATTGGAAGTTGAGTTGGATTGTTGTCCAGAATTTCTTTACTTTGTTTTTCTTCTTTGGCCTTATACACGCGGATAAAACATAACAATGTTAAGACAATCTGTAATGAAAAGTAAAAAAAAAACAATTAGTAATTACACTAGTTTACACTAAAATTTACATTTGATGAGAGTTTGCTTTTTATGCATTTTCATCTTCCGAATTCGAAAATAAAGGTTAAAAAAGCTATATATGGGAGCTATATATAAATCTGAACCGATTTCAACCAAATTTGGCACGCATAGCTACAATGCTAATTCTACTCCCTGTGCAAAATTTCAATTAAATCGGAGTAAAAGATTGGCCACTGTGGTCATATGAGTGTAAATCGGGCGAACGATATATATGGGAGCTATATCTAAATCTGAACCGATTTCAATAAAATTTGGCACACTTGACTACACTACTAATTGTACTCCTTGTGCAAAATTTCAACCAAATTTGGGAAAAACTCTGGCTTCTGGGACCGTATTAGTCCATATCGGGCGAAAGATATATATGGGAGCTATATCTAAATTTGAACCGATTTCAATAAAATTTGGCACACTTGACTATAGTACTAATTGTTCTTCTTGTGCAAAATGTGAACCGATTTCTTCCAAAATCAATAGGTATCTATTCTGAGCCAAAATTTGAAGTCGATTGGACTAAAACTGCGACCTAGACTTTGATTACAAAAATGTGTTCACGGACAGACGGTCATGGCTATATCGACTCAGGAGCCCACCCTAAGCATTTTTGCCAAAGACACCATGTGTCTATCTCGTCTCCTTCTGGGTGTTGCAAACATATGCACTAACTTATAATACCCTGTTCCACAGTGTGGCGAAGGGTATAAAAAGTAATGTATAGGTGAGTATAAAAGGTTGTGGTAAATAAATAAGGTAATTCTAAGGTAAGTATATAAGGTTTGTAAAAATATATGAGCAATATATGAGAACTAACCAAAATGTATTTATTATTTTAATTCAATTGTACTTTTTTGTTAATGTTTTTTAATTCAATTTTCATGTTTTCATTAATCTAGTTGTGCTCTGCTATTTTTGTATTTAATTATGATTATTTTTCCTCTTACAACAACAGATTGATTTAGTAATAAATCATAATTTATAAATTCAGTTTTTTTCCTTCTTCTTTTATGATTTTCAATTATTTTTAGTTTCTTATTTTGCTTTTCAATTTCGTAATTTTTATTTATTTTTTAATAAAATTCAGAAGTTTGCTTTCTATTTTTATTGGAATTTTTGTTTGATTTTTGAATAGATTTAATTTTCAGAATTCTGATTTTTTTATTCAATCTATAATTAATTTCTATTTCAGTAAATAATTAATTATCATTGATCCAATAAAAATTATCTTATTTTTCTTCAACTTTAACGAGAAATGAACATCAATAAAAAGATTTTAGGTAAGTTAAGCCAACTTCGTTTTTCTTTGGTAAGTATAGGTGAGTACTATGTTCGGTTTTTTCACCAAAACACAAAATTAAAAGTACAAATATATTTATGAAGACGATTATATTTTGATCGAGTCTTGTCGAATAATGGATGGAAAAGATCCAAGGAATTGTTTTCAAATAATTTTAGATTTCTAAATTAATTAATTAATTAAAAAAGTAACCGTGAAAGCAAGCTAGTTTTCAGCTTGAAAAGTGAACATAGTACTCAGCTTATAAAAGAAAATATTTGTTCTTGAATTTCGCTTCGAACTTGATAATCGACTTCAAACACGTTTTTATAGGTTAATATGGGTCTAGTTGATTACGTAACACGCAATTTTAGAATTTGTCACTTTATAATTTCGTTTCTGAGCTCATTATTAGCTTGTGTACCGAAACCAGAGATGGATTTCGTCAACCAAGAAGATTTTGCCTAATTCTTGTCCCTACTGAGTACTTGTACTCACTCAGCTGTCTGGGATCACTTTTCATTACACCAGTCTACCATATGGAGGTGCAAAATTGCCAACCTCGGGATAGTTGTGGTGACTCTATTGACGTATAGGTGTCTCGGGTCTCATTTGCACATTCATCAATAGATGCATCCGATGACAAATTTTGTACTTGAACTGTATTGCCACAAAATCCTGGTACGCACATAAAATATTGAGGAACAAGTAAGTAAAGTCTAAAGTCGGGCGGGGCCGACTATATTATACCCTTCACCACTATTTAGACCAACATTTGTGTTACCATCTGAAGTACTTCAAATCTGCTGGGAGCTATATAAAGGTTTGCATTTCCAGATAAAATACTTATAATGGAGACAATTTTTTGTACTTCTGCAAAATCTCTAGAATTAAAATTGAAATCGGCTAACGCCCTGGAATGAAACACAATGTTAGTAAAAAATATGGGAAATATGAAGCAAGAGAAATTTTAAAGCAATTGTACAAAAGAGCATTTATGATTTATCACGCGATACTTATGTATTCGAGATATAGGACATTTTGAGTAACATTTACAAGTTTTTGCTACACAGCAGTGACGATTTTACAAGGATATTGGTTAGATCTTGCCAAGATATGTGGTCAAGTGTGGATTGTGATATATTATTTGGTCAAGTCGGGCGAAACTCAACCGTTCTGTGGAAAGTCTGGCATTACAGTGTGTAGGATATGACAATGATATGGGGAAATCATCACAGAATTTTGTGTAAAGTGTGGGAATTTGGCTTTATTTGTATAAACCGGAAGAACGAATATATGGAGGTTTTATCTAAATCTGAACCAAATTCGATCAAACTTGACACACTTAAATATCATATTAAATATATTCTCTGTGGAAACTATCCCGTCAATTGGAGGAAAATCCCATTGACAATGGGTCCAAAATATGAAATAGTCTACCATATATTTCCACCCCTGGTGTACATTTTAACCAGATTTGGCACACATAACGATATCATTAAACATACCTCTCGGTCAAAATTTTAAGGAAATCACTGCAAAACTCTGGCTTTTGAGGCCATATAAGCTATATCTAAATTTGAACCGATTTCAATAAAATTTGGCACACTTGACTATAGTACTAATTGTTCTTCTTGTGCAAAATGTGAACCGATTTCTTCCAAAATCAATAGGTATCTATTCTGAGCCAAAATTTGAAGTCGATTGGACTAAAACTGCGACCTAGACTTTGATTACAAAAATGTGTTCACGGACAGACGGTCATGGCTATATCGACTCAGGAGCCCACCCTAAGCATTTTTGCCAAAGACACCATGTGTCTATCTCGTCTCCTTCTGGGTGTTGCAAACATATGCACTAACTTATAATACCCTGTTCCACAGTGTGGCGAAGGGTATAAAAAGTAATGTATAGGTGAGTATAAAAGGTTGTGGTAAATAAATAAGGTAATTCTAAGGTAAGTATATAAGGTTTGTAAAAATATATGAGCAATATATGAGAACTAACCAAAATGTATTTATTATTTTAATTCAATTGTACTTTTTTGTTAATGTTTTTTAATTCAATTTTCATGTTTTCATTAATCTAGTTGTGCTCTGCTATTTTTGTATTTAATTATGATTATTTTTCCTCTTACAACAACAGATTGATTTAGTAATAAATCATAATTTATAAATTCAGTTTTTTTCCTTCTTCTTTTATGATTTTCAATTATTTTTAGTTTCTTATTTTGCTTTTCAATTTCGTAATTTTTATTTATTTTTTAATAAAATTCAGAAGTTTGCTTTCTATTTTTATTGGAATTTTTGTTTGATTTTTGAATAGATTTAATTTTCAGAATTCTGATTTTTTTATTCAATCTATAATTAATTTCTATTTCAGTAAATAATTAATTATCATTGATCCAATAAAAATTATCTTATTTTTCTTCAACTTTAACGAGAAATGAACATCAATAAAAAGATTTTAGGTAAGTTAAGCCAACTTCGTTTTTCTTTGGTAAGTATAGGTGAGTACTATGTTCGGTTTTTTCACCAAAACACAAAATTAAAAGTACAAATATATTTATGAAGACGATTATATTTTGATCGAGTCTTGTCGAATAATGGATGGAAAAGATCCAAGGAATTGTTTTCAAATAATTTTAGATTTCTAAATTAATTAATTAATTAAAAAAGTAACCGTGAAAGCAAGCTAGTTTTCAGCTTGAAAAGTGAACATAGTACTCAGCTTATAAAAGAAAATATTTGTTCTTGAATTTCGCTTCGAACTTGATAATCGACTTCAAACACGTTTTTATAGGTTAATATGGGTCTAGTTGATTACGTAACACGCAATTTTAGAATTTGTCACTTTATAATTTCGTTTCTGAGCTCATTATTAGCTTGTGTACCGAAACCAGAGATGGATTTCGTCAACCAAGAAGATTTTGCCTAATTCTTGTCCCTACTGAGTACTTGTACTCACTCAGCTGTCTGGGATCACTTTTCATTACACCAGTCTACCATATGGAGGTGCAAAATTGCCAACCTCGGGATAGTTGTGGTGACTCTATTGACGTATAGGTGTCTCGGGTCTCATTTGCACATTCATCAATAGATGCATCCGATGACAAATTTTGTACTTGAACTGTATTGCCACAAAATCCTGGTACGCACATAAAATATTGAGGAACAAGTAAGTAAAGTCTAAAGTCGGGCGGGGCCGACTATATTATACCCTTCACCACTATTTAGACCAACATTTGTGTTACCATCTGAAGTACTTCAAATCTGCTGGGAGCTATATAAAGGTTTGCATTTCCAGATAAAATACTTATAATGGAGACAATTTTTTGTACTTCTGCAAAATCTCTAGAATTAAAATTGAAATCGGCTAACGCCCTGGAATGAAACACAATGTTAGTAAAAAATATGGGAAATATGAAGCAAGAGAAATTTTAAAGCAATTGTACAAAAGAGCATTTATGATTTATCACGCGATACTTATGTATTCGAGATATAGGACATTTTGAGTAACATTTACAAGTTTTTGCTACACAGCAGTGACGATTTTACAAGGATATTGGTTAGATCTTGCCAAGATATGTGGTCAAGTGTGGATTGTGATATATTATTTGGTCAAGTCGGGCGAAACTCAACCGTTCTGTGGAAAGTCTGGCATTACAGTGTGTAGGATATGACAATGATATGGGGAAATCATCACAGAATTTTGTGTAAAGTGTGGGAATTTGGCTTTATTTGTATAAACCGGAAGAACGAATATATGGAGGTTTTATCTAAATCTGAACCAAATTCGATCAAACTTGACACACTTAAATATCATATTAAATATATTCTCTGTGGAAACTATCCCGTCAATTGGAGGAAAATCCCATTGACAATGGGTCCAAAATATGAAATAGTCTACCATATATTTCCACCCCTGGTGTACATTTTAACCAGATTTGGCACACATAACGATATCATTAAACATACCTCTCGGTCAAAATTTTAAGGAAATCACTGCAAAACTCTGGCTTTTGAGGCCATATAAGTGCAAATTGGACGGAAGATGTATATGGGAGCTATATCTAAATCTGAACCGATTTTAACCAAAGTTGGCACACATAACTATACCATTAAACGTACCTCTCGTGCAAAATTGAAACTAAATCACGGCAAAACTCTGGCTTTTGAGACCATATAAGTTCAAATCGGACGAAAGATATATATGGGAGCTATATCTAAATCTGAACCGATTTCAGCCAAATTTGGTACACTTACCGATACTATTAAACGTACTCCTTGTGCAAAATTTGAAGCATATCAGGGCAAAAGTCTGGCTTTTGTGGACATATAAGTTCAAATCGGACGAAAGATATATATGGGAGCTATATCTAAATTTGAACCGATTTCAATAAAATTTACCAAGCATTGGTAGAATGTCAATTCTACCCTCTCTGCAAAATTTCACGAAGATCGGTAGTAAACTTTGACCTCTGTGGTCATATGAGTCTAAATCGGACGAAAGATATATATGGGAGCTATATCTAAATCTGAACCGATTCGGCTGATATTTTGCAAGTTTTTCGAGACTCATAAAATATTCGGATGTACGAAATTGAAGAACATCGGTTGATAAAAACGCCAATTATAACCAGATCGGGTATAAATATACCCGATCTTGGTCTTCCATTTGCGCGCTATGTTGATCTCCGGTTGCTTCAATGTTTTTATAGAGTTATGACATCACATGGTTCTCCTCTTCTCCGCTCCATGTTCAATTTCTGTAGATCGTCGAGGAATCCACAACTTCTCATTCCACGTATTTCATCCATGCATTATGAAAGGTCATTTGTTGTAAGAGTTTCTAGACTTTGGAATCATCTTCCGTTGTACCTTAGAAATTTTTCTTTTACTAATAATGTTTTTAATGTCAGATGTATTGAATTTCTATTACAGTTTTTCTTTAATATATCACTTATAACTTGTCTATTGCAATTTTTGTTGTTTTTTTTAGTTTAACTATATTAAAATGGCTTGGGGCCTTAGTCACGTATATTTACTTACTTTATTTTTATTTCTACATATATATATATATATATATATATATATATATATATATATATATATATATATATATATATATATATATATATATATATATATATATATATATATATATATATATATATATATATATATATATATATATATATATATATATATATATATATATATATATATATATATATATATATATATATATATATATATATATATATATATATATATATATATATATATATATATATATATATATATATATATATATATATATATATATATATATATATATATATATATATATATATATATATATATATATATATATATATTTTTTTTTTTTTTATTAGATCTCAATTTGTGAATTGTATTTTTATTACATTAAAGTTTTATCTTCATGTGCCTTAAGCTTTGCAAAATTCAGTAGTATATTCTAAGTAGTGTGAATAATTTTATATTTTTCTCTAGCCGTATGCATAAGTTTTTTTTTTCTTTATTCAGTATTATGAGATGTAATATAGTTTTATTTGGCCTGTTTCGGCTTTTTCTATTACGTTGTTGAATAAATAAATAAATAAATATATATGACAGCTATATCGGGCGAATGCTATATATGGGAGATATATCTAAATCTGAACCGATTTCAACCAAATTTGGCACGCATAGCAACAATGCTAATTCTACTCCCTGTACAAAATTTCAACTAAATCGGAGTTAAAAATTGGCCTCTGTGGACATATGAGTGTAAATCGGGCGAAAGCTATATATGGGAGATATATCTAAATCTGAACCGATTTCAACCAAATTTGGCACGCATAGCTACAATGCTAATTCTACTCCCTGTGCAAAATTTCAACTAAATCGGAGTTAAAAATTGGCCTCTGAGGTCATATGAGTGTAAATCGGGCGAAAGCTATATATGGGAGATATATCCAAATCTGAACCGATTTCAACCAAATTTGGCACGCATAGTAACAATGCTAATTCTACTCCCTGTGCAAAATTTCAACTAAATCGGAGCTAAAAATTGCCTCTGTGGTCATATGAGTGTAAATCGGGCGAAAGGTATATATGGGAGATATATCTAAATCTGAACCGATTTCAACCAAATTTGGCACGCATGGCTACAATGGTAATTCTACTCCCTGTGCAAAATTTCAACTAAATCGGAGTTAAAAATTGGCCTCTGTGGTCATATGAGTGTAAATCGGGCGAAAGCTATATATGGGAGCTATATCTAAATCTGAACTGATTTTGCTGATATTTTGCAAGTTTTTCGAGACTCATAAAATATTCGGATGTACGGAATTTGAGGAAGATCGGTTGATATACACGCCAATTATGACCAGATCGGTGAAAATATATATGGCAGCTATATCTAAATCTGAACCGATTTTTTCCAAAATCAATAGGGATCGTCTTTGAGCCGAAACAGGACTGGCTAAAATCAACGAATTAAAGTACTAGTTGCTTGAGCACCCACCTTATTCTCCCGATTTAGCTCCCAGTGACTTTTACTTGTTCCCAAATCTAATAAAAATCCTTGCTGGGAAGCATTTTACCTCAAATGGAGATGCAATTACAGTTGTAAACCACTATTTTGAAGACCTTGAGGAAAACTTTTTTAATCAAGGGATAGAATTGCTAGAAAAGCATTGGACTAAGTGTATTGCAGTTTCAGGTGATTATATTGAAAAATAAAAATATTTTTGAAAAACTAACTATTCTCTTTCATTGATAGGCTAAGAAGTTTCCGAACCGCCCTCGTAAATGGCCTCAGGAGCAGTGGATATGTGCTATATTTTCCTACAACTCAAAATTTAACTTGCATGGATCGGATGGTAGAAATTTAGTATGATGGCTGCATACTACATTTATATGATAAATTTGGCAGAACTGGACATGACCTTGTTAAAGGACACCGTGACCGATCGATGACATTGTCATGACAATCCAAAAACGTTTGGCTCATTGCCAATAGTGAACTGCCATTGATCGGGTCCATTTTTGTTACAAGAGAGTTTTTTTGTGGATTTTGACATAGACCTTATAATACATAGATGATCCACTATTCTCTTTAAAAAAATATGTGTCAGTTCCAAAAATTTTCTGATATTTCGTTTTGATTTTTTCGTAGAATCAGTCCCAAACATTAATTTTCGCGTATTTGCTTTTGTGGTGTTCGTAAAGAGCAATGCTGCTCAAAATTAAATTTCGTATTTTCGCGGTTTTGGTCACAATTTTTTGTTCAAATATGAACTTTTAATATATTAATTTATTTATAAATCCTCTGGTGCATCATAAACGTTCTAATTTTGTGTAAAATTGGCAAACTACAAAAAGGAAAACGAAAGAGATTGTAAGCGTGCTCTTACTTTTCTCGTTTATTCTTAATCTGCGGAATTGTCAAACATAGTTTGACACACATGGCTCATCTATGTATTATAAGGTCTATGGTTTATTCTTAATCTTCGGAACTGTCAAACATATTTGACACATAGTTTTTGTTGTTTTTTTTTACTCATGGTACGCGTTTCGTGATGTTAAGGTGAGTACTATGTTCGGTTTTTTCACCAAAACAGTACAGTACATTAAAAGTACAAATATATTTATGAAGACAATTATATTTTGATCGAGTCTTGCCAAATAATGGATGGAAAATATCCAAGGAATTGATTGCAAATAATTTTATATTTCTAAATTAGTTAATTAAAAAAGTAACCGTGAAAACAAGCTGGTTTTCAGCTTCAAAACTGAACATAGTAATCAGCTTTAGACAGTGGATTTCGGTTAATGTTTCGTTTACATTTAGGTCAGCTGAAAGAAATTTGAATGGAAATCAATATTCAGTTTTTGTTTGGTGAAACCAAGATTATTATTTTTTTTTTGTGATACTGAGGAACTCGGGGTAAGAAACGTATATCAATCGTACATTTTTCTGTGGAGGCATAAAGGTAATTCTTTATTATTATTATACCCTTCACCACTACTGTGGTACAGGGTATAATAAGTTTGTGCATTTGTATGTAACGCTAAGAAGAAAAAGTCTATATATATAATATATATATATATATATATATATATATATATATATATATATATATATATATATATATATATATATATATATATATATATATATATATATATATATATATATATATTATATATATATATATATATATATATATATATATATATATATATATATATATATATATATATATATATATATATATATATATATATATATATATATATATATATATATATTATATATATATATATATATATATATATATATATATATATATATATATATATATATATAATATACTACTGAATTTTGCAAAGCACATGAAGATAAAACTTTAATGTAATAAAAATACAATTCACATATATATATATATATATATATATATATATATATATATATATATATATATATATATATATATATATATATATATATATATATATATATATATATATATATATATATATATATATATATATATATATATATATATATATATATGTGAATTGTATTTTTATTACATTAAAGTTTTATCTTCATGTGCTTTGCAAAATTCAGTAGTATATTATATATATATATATATATATATATATATATATATATATATATATATATATATATATATATATATATATATATATATATATATATATATATATATTATATATATATATATATATATATATATATATATATATATATATATATATATATATATATATATTATATATATATAGTGAATTGTATTTTTATTACATTAAAGTTTTATCTTCATGTGCTTTGCAAAATTCAGTAGTATATTCTAAGTAGAGTGAATAATTTTATATTTTTCTCTAGCCGTATGCATAAGTTTTTTTTTCTTTATTCAGTATTATGAGATGTAATATAGTTTTATTTAGCCTGTTTCGGCTTTTTCTATTACGTTGTTGAATAAATAAATAAATAAATAAATAAATATATATGACAGCTATATCTAAATCTGAACCGATTTTTTTTCCAAAATCAATAGCGATTGTCTTTGTCCCAATAAACGACCCTATGCCAAATTTGAGGACGATCGGACTTAAACTGCGACCTGTACTTTGCGCACAAAAAGACATGAACAGACAGACGGACGGACAGGCAGACAGACGGACATCGCTAAATTGACTCAGAATTTAATTCTAAGACGATCGGTATACTAAACGATGGGTCTCAGACTTTTTCTTCTTGGCGTTACATACAAATGCACAAACTTATTATACCCTGTACCACAGTAGTGGTGAAGGGTATAATAATAATAAAGAATTACCTTTATGCCTCCACAGAAAAATGTACGATTGATATACGTTTCTTACCCCGAGTTCCTCAGTATCAAAAAAAAAAAATAATAATCTTGGTTTCACCAAACAAAAACTGAATATTGATTTCCATTCAAATTTCTTTCAGCTGACCTAAATGTAAACGAAACATTAACCGAAATCCACTGTCTAAAGCTGATTACTATGTTCAGTTTTCAAGCTGAAAACCAGCTTGTTTTCACGGTTACTTTTTTAATTAACTAATTTAGAAATATAAAATTATTTGCAATCAATTCCTTGGATATTTTCCATCCATTATTTGGCAAGACTCGATCAAAATATAATTGTCTTCATAAATATATTTGTACTTTTAATGTACTGTACTGTTTTGGTGAAAAAACCGAACATAGTACTCACCTTAACATCACGAAACGCGTACCATGAGTAAAAAAAACAACAAAAACTATGTGTCAAATATGTTTGACAGTTCCGAAGATTAAGAATAAACCATAGACCTTATAATACATAGATGAGCCATGTGTGTCAAACTATGTTTGACAATTCCGCAGATTAAGAATAAACGAGAAAAGTAAGAGTTTTCCTTTTTGTAGTTTGCCAATTTTACACAAAATTAGAACGTTTATGATGCACCAGAGGATTTATAAATAAATTAATATATTAAAAGTTCATATTTGAACAAAAAATTGTGACCAAAACCGCGAAAATACGAAATTTAATTTTGAGCAGCATTGCTCTTTACGAACAACACAAAAGCAAATACGCGAAAATTAATGTTTGGGACTGATTCTACGAAAAAATCAAAACGAAATATCAGAAAATTTTTGGAACTGACACATATTTTTTTAAAGAGAATAGTGGATCATCTATGTATTATAAGGTCTATGTCAAAATCCACAAAAAAACTCTCTTGTAACA
The DNA here is from genome assembly GCF_050003625.1 of Haematobia irritans. Lineage (NCBI taxonomy): Eukaryota > Metazoa > Arthropoda > Insecta > Diptera > Muscidae > Haematobia > Haematobia irritans. The sequence goes on from NC_134398.1 coordinate 83,890,844, forward strand.
AAAATGGACCCGATCAATGGCAGTTCACTATTGGCAATGAGCCAAACGTTTTTGGATTGTCATGACAATGTCATCGATCGGTCACGGTGTCCTTTAACAAGGTCATGTCCAGTTCTGCCAAATTTATCATATAAATGTAGTATGCAGCCATCATACTAAATTTCTACCATCCGATCCATGCAAGTTAAATTTTGAGTTGTAGGAAAATATAGCACATATCCACTGCTCCTGAGGCCATTTACGAGGGCGGTTCGGAAACTTCTTAGCCTATCAATGAAAGAGAATAGTTAGTTTTTCAAAAATATTTTTATTTTTCAATATAATCACCTGAAACTGCAATACACTTAGTCCAATGCTTTTCTAGCAATTCTATCCCTTGATTAAAAAAGTTTTCCTCAAGGTCTTCAAAATAGTGGTTTACAACTGTAATTGCATCTTCATTTGAGGTAAAATGCTTGCCAGCAAGGATTTTTATTAGATTTGGGAACAAGTAAAAGTCACTGGGAGCTAAATCGGGAGAATAAGGTGGGTGCTCAAGCAACTAGTACTTTAATTCGTTGATTTTAGCCATTGTTAAAACACTCTTGTGCGCTGGTGCGTTGTCTTGATGAAAAATTATTTTGTTGTAAGCCAGGACGCTTTTCTCGAATTTGTACATTTATTGATCCAAAAGGTTGCAATAGTACTCTGAATTTATTGTTTTTACAGATAGTCAATCAATAAAATACCTTTGAAGTCCCAAAAAACCGTCGCCATAACCTTACCAGCCAATTGAATTGTTTTTGCCTTCTTTGGGGCACTTCCTCCAGCTTCATTGTTTGGATTGTTCTTTGGTCTCTGGAGTATAGTGGTGGATCCGTGTCTCATCAACAGCTATGAAACGACGCTTAAAATCCATTTTATTTCGCTTAAAACGATCCAAACAAGTTCATTATTATGCGTTTTAGATTGACTGTTAACAAATGCGGCACCCATCTTGCAGAAAGCTTTTTCATCTGTAGTTCTTCATGCAAAATTAAATGGACTCGATCATTTGAGATGCCCATGATATTAGCAATTTCACGCACTTTTATTCGTCGATCATTTAATACCATATCATGCACTTTGGCTACAACGTCCACTACGTGGTTCATCTTCAATGCTTGTACGACCATGTTTAAATTCAGCAACCCAATTTTTATACCCTTCACCACTACTGTGGTACAGGGTATAATAAGTTTGTGCATTTGTATGTAACGCCAAGAAGGAGTAATCATAGACCAACCTTTTAGTATACGGATCGGCTTAGAATTAAATTCTGAGTCGATTTAGCGATGTCCGTCTGTCTGTCCGTCTGTCTGTCCGTCTGTCTGTCTGTCTGTTGATGTATTTTTGTGTGCAAAGTACAGCTCGTAGTTTTCGTCCGATTGTCCTAAAATTTGGTATAGGGTCCTGTTTCGGCTCAAAGACGATCCCTATTGATTTTGGTTCAGATTTAGATATAGCTGCCATATATATTTTTCACCGATCTGGTCATAATTGGCGTGTATATCAACCGATCTTCCTCAAATTCCGTACATCCGAATATTTTATGAGTCTCGAAAAACTTGCAAAATATCAGCAAAATCAGTTCAGATTTAGATATAGCTCCCATATATAGCTTTCGCCCGATTTACACTCATATGACTACAGAGGCCAATTTTTAACTCCGATTTAGTTGAAATTTTGCACAGGGAGTAGAATTAGCATTGTAGCCATGCGTGCCAAATTTTGGTGAAAAAACCGAACATAGTACTCACCTTAACATCACGAAACGCGTACCATGAGTAAAAAAAACAACAAAAACTATGTGTCAAATATGTTTGACAGTTCCGAAGATTAAGAATAAACCATAGACCTTATAATACATAGATGAGCCATGTGTGTCAAACTATGTTTGACAATTCCGCAGATTAAGAATAAACGAGAAAAGTAAGAGTTTTCCTTTTTGTAGTTTGCCAATTTTACACAAAATTAGAACGTTTATGATGCACCAGAGGATTTATAAATAAATTAATATATTAAAAGTTCATATTTGAACAAAAAATTGTGACCAAAACCGCGAAAATACGAAATTTAATTTTGAGCAGCATTGCTCTTTACGAACAACACAAAAGCAAATACGCGAAAATTAATGTTTGGGACTGATTCTACGAAAAAATCAAAACGAAATATCAGAAAATTTTTGGAACTGACACATATTTTTTTAAAGAGAATAGTGGATCATCTATGTATTATAAGGTCTATGTCAAAATCCACAAAAAAACTCTCTTGTAACAAAAATGGACCCGATCAATGGCAGTTCACTATTGGCAATGAGCCAAACGTTTTTGGATTGTCATGACAATGTCATCGATCGGTCACGGTGTCCTTTAACAAGGTCATGTCCAGTTCTGCCAAATTTATCATATAAATGTAGTATGCAGCCATCATACTAAATTTCTACCATCCGATCCATGCAAGTTAAATTTTGAGTTGTAGGAAAATATAGCACATATCCACTGCTCCTGAGGCCATTTACGAGGGCGGTTCGGAAACTTCTTAGCCTATCAATGAAAGAGAATAGTTAGTTTTTCAAAAATATTTTTATTTTTCAATATAATCACCTGAAACTGCAATACACTTAGTCCAATGCTTTTCTAGCAATTCTATCCCTTGATTAAAAAAGTTTTCCTCAAGGTCTTCAAAATAGTGGTTTACAACTGTAATTGCATCTTCATTTGAGGTAAAATGCTTGCCAGCAAGGATTTTTATTAGATTTGGGAACAAGTAAAAGTCACTGGGAGCTAAATCGGGAGAATAAGGTGGGTGCTCAAGCAACTAGTACTTTAATTCGTTGATTTTAGCCATTGTTAAAACACTCTTGTGCGCTGGTGCGTTGTCTTGATGAAAAATTATTTTGTTGTAAGCCAGGACGCTTTTCTCGAATTTGTACATTTATTGATCCAAAAGGTTGCAATAGTACTCTGAATTTATTGTTTTTACAGATAGTCAATCAATAAAATACCTTTGAAGTCCCAAAAAACCGTCGCCATAACCTTACCAGCCAATTGAATTGTTTTTGCCTTCTTTGGGCCACTTCCTCCAGCTTCATTGTTTGGATTGTTCTTTGGTCTCTGGAGTATAGTGGTGGATCCGTGTCTCATCAACAGCTATGAAACGACGCTTAAAATCCATTTTATTTCGCTTAAAACGATCCAAACAAGTTCATTATTATGCGTTTTAGATTGACTGTTAACAAATGCGGCACCCATCTTGCAGAAAGCTTTTTCATCTGTAGTTCTTCATGCAAAATTAAATGGACTCGATCATTTGAGATGCCCATGATATTAGCAATTTCACGCACTTTTATTCGTCGATCATTTAATACCATATCATGCACTTTGGCTACAACGTCCACTACGTGGTTCATCTTCAATGCTTGTACGACCATGTTTAAATTCAGCAACCCAATTTTTATACCCTTCACCACTACTGTGGTACAGGGTATAATAAGTTTGTGCATTTGTATGTAACGCCAAGAAGGAGTAATCATAGACCAACCTTTTAGTATACGGATCGGCTTAGAATTAAATTCTGAGTCGATTTAGCGATGTCCGTCTGTCTGTCTGTCCGTCTGTCTGTCCGTCTGTCTGTCCGTCTGTCTGTCTGTCTGTTGATGTATTTTTGTGTGCAAAGTACAGCTCGTAGTTTTCGTCCGATTGTCCTAAAATTTGGTATAGGGTCCTGTTTCGGCTCAAAGACGATCCCTATTGATTTTGGTTCAGATTTAGATATAGCTGCCATATATATTTTTCACCGATCTGGTCATAATTGGCGTGTATATCAACCGATCTTCCTCAAATTCCGTACATCCGAATATTTTATGAGTCTCGAAAAACTTGCAAAATATCAGCAAAATCAGTTCAGATTTAGATATAGCTCCCATATATAGCTTTCGCCCGATTTACACTCATATGACTACAGAGGCCAATTTTTAACTCCGATTTAGTTGAAATTTTGCACAGGGAGTAGAATTAGCATTGTAGCCATGCGTGCCAAATTTGGTTGAAATCGGTTCAGATTTAGATATATCTCCCATATATACCTTTCGCCCGATTTACACTCATATGACCACAGAGGCCAATTTTTAACTCCGATTTAGTTGAAATTTTGCACAGGGAGTAGAATTAGCATTGTTACTATGCGTGCCAAATTTGGTTGAAATCGGTTCAGATTTGGATATATCTCCCATATATAGCTTTCGCCCGATTTACACTCATATGACCTCAGAGGCCAATTTTTAACTCCGATTTAGTTGAAATTTTGCACAGGGAGTAGAATTAGCATTGTAGCTATGCGTGCCAAATTTGGTTGAAATCGGTTCAGATTTAGATATATCTCCCATATATAGCTTTCGCCCGATTTACACTCATATGTCCACAGAGGCCAATTTTTAACTCCGATTTAGTTGAAATTTTGTACAGGGAGTAGAATTAGCATTGTTGCTATGCGTGCCAAATTTGGTTGAAATCGGTTCAGATTTAGATATATCTCCCATATATAGCATTCGCCCGATATAGCTGTCATATATATTTATTTATTTATTTATTTATTTATTTATTTATTTATTTATTTATTTATTCAACAACGTAATAGAAAAAGCCGAAACAGGCCAAATAAAACTATATTACATCTCATAATACTGAATAAAGAAAAAAAAAACTTATGCATACGGCTAGAGAAAAATATAAAATTATTCACTCTACTTAGAATATACTACTGAATTTTGCAAAGCTTAAGGCACATGAAGATAAAACTTTAATGTAATATATATATATATATATATATATATATATATATATATATATATATATATATATATATATATATATATATATATATATATATATATATATATATATATATATATATATATATATATATATATATATATATATATATATATATATATATATATATATATATATATATATATATATATATATATATATATATATATATATATATATATATATATATATATATATATATATATATATATATATACCTTTCATAATGCATGGATGAAATACGTGGAATGAGAAGTTGTGGATTCCTCGACGATCTACAGAAATTGAACATGGAGCGGAGAAGAGGAGAACCATGTGATGTCATAACTCTATAAAAACATTGAAGCAACCGGAGATCAACATAGCGCGCAAATGGAAGACCAAGATCGGGTATATTTATACCCGATCTGGTTATAATTGGCGTTTTTATCAACCGATGTTCTTCAAATTTCGTACATCCGAATATTTTATGAGTCTCGAAAAACTTGCAAAATATCAGCCAAATCGGTTCAGATTTAGATATAGCTCCCATATATATCTTTCGTCCGATTTAGACTCATATGACCACAGAGGTCAAAGTTTACAACCGATCTCCGTGAAATTTTGCAGAGAGGGTAGAATTGACATTCTACCAATGCTTGGTAAATTTTATTGAAATCGGTTCAAATTTAGATATAGCTCCCATATATATCTTTCGTCCGATTTGAACTTATATGTCCACAAAAGCCAGACTTTTGCCCTGATATGCTTCAAATTTTGCACAAGGAGTACGTTTATTAGTATCGGTAAGTGTACCAAATTTGGCTGAAATCGGTTCAGATTTAGATATAGCTCCCATATATATCTTTCGTCCGATTTGAACTTATATGGTCTCAAAAGCCAGAGTTTTGCCGTGATTTAGTTTCAATTTTGCACGAGAGGTACGTTTAATGGTATAGTTATGTGTGCCAACTTTGGTTAAAATCGGTTCAGATTTAGATATAGCTCCCATATACATCTTCCGTCCAATTTGCACTTATATGGCCTCAAAAGCCAGAGTTTTGCAGTGATTTCCTTAAAATTTTGACCGAGAGGTATGTTTAATGATATCGTTATGTGTGCCAAATCTGGTTAAAATGTACACCAGGGGTGGAAATATATGGTAGACTATTTCATATTTTGGACCCATTGTCAATGGGATTTTCCTCCAATTAGGTGAGTATTAAGTTCGAGTTTAGCCGCTTAAATCGCTAAAGTGAAAACTAAATCAGTAAGAAAAATGCATGAAATTATACATATTTGTTGCAAATTTTATTATAACTTGATGGGGAAAAGCCCAAAGCAAATTTTCACAAAGTTTGTATTCCTTAAAATGGATTATTAAAGAAAAGTAATCGTGAAAAAATTACGTTTTTAGCGGCTAAACTCGAACTTAATACCCACCTACTGACGGGATAGTTTCCACAGAGAATATATTTAATATGATATTTAAGTGTGTCAAGTTTGATCGAATTTGGTTCAGATTTAGATAAAACCTCCATATATTCGTTCTTCCGGTTTATACAAATAAAGCCAAATTCCCACACTTTACACAAAATTCTGTGATGATTTCCCCATATCATTGTCATATCCTACACACTGTAATGCCAGACTTTCCACAGAACGGTTGAGTTTCGCCCGACTTGACCAAATAATATATCACAATCCACACTTGACCACATATCTTGGCAAGATCTAACCAATATCCTTGTAAAATCGTCACTGCTGTGTAGCAAAAACTTGTAAATGTTACTCAAAATGTCCTATATCTCGAATACATAAGTATCGCGTGATAAATCATAAATGCTCTTTTGTACAATTGCTTTAAAATTTCTCTTGCTTCATATTTCCCATATTTTTTACTAACATTGTGTTTCATTCCAGGGCGTTAGCCGATTTCAATTTTAATTCTAGAGATTTTGCAGAAGTACAAAAAATTGTCTCCATTATAAGTATTTTATCTGGAAATGCAAACCTTTATATAGCTCCCAGCAGATTTGAAGTACTTCAGAAGGTAACACAAATGTTGGTCTAAATAGTGGTGAAGGGTATAATATAGTCGGCCCCGCCCGACTTTAGACTTTACTTACTTGTTTTTTACTAACATTGTGTTCCACCCTAGTGCATTAGCCGACTTAAATTTTGAGTCTATAGATTTTGTAGAAGTCTATCAAATTCTTCCAGATCGAGTGATATTTAAATGTATGTATTTATTTGGGACAAACCTTAATATATAGCCCCCAACACATTTGACGGATGTGATATGGTATCGAAAATTTAGATCTACAAAGTGGTGCAGGGTATAATATAGTCGGCCCCGCCCGACTTTAGACTTTCCTTACTGGTTTTTTACTAACATTGTGTTCCACCCTAGTGCATTAGCCGACTTAAATTTTGAGTCTATAGATTTTGTAGAAGTCTATCAAATTCTTCCAGATCGAGTGATATTTAAATGTATGTATTTGGGACAAACCTTAATATATAGCCCCCAACACATTTGACGGATGTGATATGGTATCGAAAATTTAGATCTACAAAGTGGTGCAGGGTATAATATAGTCGGCCCCGCCCGACTTTAGACTTTCCTTACTGGTTTACTGTTGCATATGAAGGAGCACTTTCACCTAACACATTCACCATACCATTATGAATTTCTTGTCCCGATAAACCTTTTTATGTAAATATTTAATGACAGCACGCATTTCTAATTTTTCCATTGTAAAAAAAATTGCCGATGTGTCTTTTTTGAACACCCCCAATAAACACAAACGTTTGAAAAATACTAAAATTCAATAATTCTTCACACATTTTTTCAAAGGATTAGGGTAATATTCAAGTTGAGAAATTGTTGAGAAAATCGCGTTCTCAACAAAAAACAGACATTACCCTCAACAGTAAAATTCGATATAATAGCAATAATTTCTCAAGTGTTATCCTCAAATTGAAATGCATCGCTACTCAACAATTTCTCAAACAATTTTCGATGCGAGTCAAATTCAAAATTAATATTAGGGCTGTTTTCTTTTAGCACTGGATACCCTAAGCCGTGAAGGACTAAAAGAAAACAGAGTACTCGTTTATCCAGGACATCTCCAAAAATGTGCAACACTGTCATCAGCTGTTTAAAAAATCACAGAAAAGAAGTGAAATCTTGCATTATTAATGTCCCTGCCAACATTTTTGAATTTGACGGCACTTCTGAGAATCCCCACCACGTCGAAAACAATCATATACGACATCCAAAACTCGTCGGAAAAGCGCCGTCACTATTGAGAAGTTGTACCACGCCAAGTTACTACAAAAAAAGGTATCGTATGAGTGCAATTATTAGGTGCCTTTTTTAATAAATTTTGAACGACGCCAATAAGAGCCCCTTCAAACTATCAGAAAAAGTAAATTTCAAGGTGGTTGTAAAAGAATCATTGTGGTCAAGTAAAAACAATTGTTTAAATATTTTTTTATTTGATTAAACATTTATAAATTCTTATAAATATAACATTTATACGACTATCACATCACATTTAACATAATTTTTTGCATTAATAATAGAATGATGTTGAGTTACAATTTGCAAGTTACATGTTGCAGCGTCTATCAGCCAGTGCTTTTATTCCCGATGGAGGCAGCTTGTCTGGAAAAATATTTGAAAAACTATCACTTTATTCCATTCGGAAAGTCAAAAATTGTTGATCAATATACATCTCATAATTTTAAGCGAAATAACTATGTTTTCAGCACTTCATTATCGTTTTTATTTAAATAAATTATAAGAAGCTAGTTGCGCTTGGTGTTTCACAAAATATAAAATGGCTCGCGTAACGATAGTGATGGCAAAATACTTTCATGTACATTTCATACTTTTTCATACGTTTCCCCCATCACAGTTGACGATTGTTGCAGTGTCACTTACGAGTCTGTGGTAGCGATGAGGATGAAATGGAACTTTGAAATGCTGACAGGGGTATGAAATGCTCCAATTAGTAATAATTATTTACTGCTGCGATTATTTATGACACTGTGCCACTTTGAATTCCATGTTTTTCGATAAATTAGTCACAATAAATTGCTATTGTGAGTCGATGAAGCGTCACTTTATCAAAATACAATCTGGCAACATCGGCGCGACTTGCATTGATGAGATGTTCGGGATAGAACACCAGTGCAACGATGTTCTGGATAGCCCATACAAATGTTGCATCTAGTGCAAAAAGAAAACAGCCCTATTGTTGCAAATACTTTTCAAACAAAATTTGTATAAATGATATCGCCACTTCTAATTGAAAGTCAAATCAAAAAATTCTATGAATTTTGTATCATTTATTCATTTTCGTCAAAATAAAGGTGGAATTACATACTATGCGGTCATTCGTGCGTACGTTATATGTTATTGTCAAAAAAGTTAAAATGTTGCAACTACAATTGTAGATCATAGATATAGGGTAGATCATGCTATTCTTATATGTAAACTTATGACTTTCTTTGGATTTTCATCTTCTGCATGTTTGTTAGTTAAGTCTTACCTTGGAAATAGATTTCAATATGTTTGTAGTGGTGGTCATTGCTCGAGTATGTTGCGTGTAGTTAGTGGTGTTCCACAGGGGTCTGTACTTGGGCCGCTTTTATTCATTATGTTCATTAATGATCTGTTTGATTTAGTAGCTAGTCCGAATTGTTTACCATTTGCGTTTGCTGATGATATACAACTTCTTTTTAAAAGTCAGTCTGATTTCCCTGATGTCCTGCAAAGTGTTATTGACGATACGTCAAGAGTTTTATGTGACTGGATGTGTACAAATGGTCTTTCTGTTAATACTGACAAAACTAAGGCGATTAGGTTCACTAATCATGGGGATGTGTCTGTGAATTTTGGGAATGTGCCAATCGCCTTTGTTGATCGTGTCAAGTGTCTTGGTGTTGTCTTGGATTCTGACTTATCATTTCAACCTCATATCAGTGCAATATGTTCTAGGATTAATTTTCTTTTAAGTAAGTTGTACAATGTTGAATTACATATGCCGTTTGTGATTAGGAAGAGAGTAGCTCATTCCCTGTTGATGCCTGTCATTTTGTATTGTTTAGAGGTGTTTTCTGGGACGTTAGGATTTGTCTTCAAGAAAATTCAGCTGATTTTTAATAGAATAATTAGATTTGTTTATGCTCTCAATGTTCGTCAGCATGTGACACCATGTGTCATTGACTTTTTGGGATGTGAATTTTGCAAATTTGTAGATATTCGTGTTTTGTTGCATTTCCATAAGGTATATAGGACACAAACGCCTAGGTACGTTGCGGAATTGTTTACCTTCTGCAGGTCGGTTCGTAACCCACAAATATTTATACCTAGGTTAACGACTTCATTAGAAAAGTCTTATTTTGTCCGCGTTGCTCGCATTTTCAATGCATTACCTATTTCTCTCAAGATATTTAATTGTTCCTCAACTACATTTCGTAAAAGACTACATGTTCATTTTTCTAATTCATGAGTCAAATGTGTGATAAGTACTAAGTCTTATATAATTTATGTCAGTTAATAATTTTAATTTTATTTTTATTATTTTTATTATTTTTTTCTTTTTTTTTTTTTGTTATGTTAAATGTTAATTTAATTTTTATCCTGCATGTATTGTCTCATCCCTAACGTTGTGTTAGCAGATGTTGACTAGTTACTGAGTAGCTGTAAATTCTTTAATTAATTTTTTTAATTTTTATTTATTTTTTTATATATATATATTTTTTATTTAGTTTTTAGTTTTTTTTTATTTAGTTTGTATTATGTTATATCATTTTTTTATTTATTTTATTGAGTCTCTTTACTAGCTTTTTATGTTAGTATTGCTGTCTTACTCACATATTCATGTTTTTTTTTTTTTACTTTGTTATTTTTTTTTTTATTGTTCTTATTTTTTAATTTTTTAAATTGATAATTTAATTTATTTTTTTTTTAATAGTTTTTTTCTTAATTTTGTTAATTTGTTTTAATTATTATGTATTTGTTTGATTCAAATTCAGTTTAGTCACTTATTGATACTATTTTTGTTATTAATTTCTAGTTTTTAAGCGCATAATTTTTATAATTTGTTATTATTGCTATGTTTGTGTAGTTTTGGAATCCGTATATGGCTTTGCAGCTTGGATTCGCCAAGAGAAAATAAATAAATAAATAAAATAAAATAAATTGTTTGAGTTACACGAAAAAGTAACGTATGCATATGACGCATAAAGTTGACAAACTTTTAACTTTTCAATGCGTCGGGTGCGTTGACAACATTAAACAATATGTAAACAAATCAAGAAACGAAAAACAGTCTAAAATATGGACGAAAAGTTATTGATTGAAGTTAAAATACATAAAGTCAAAAGTGCGTGGAATACAAAAACACAACAAAAAGCGCAGAGGCAAGGGATGTAATCAGCAAATTCGTTGGTGTTCCGACGGATGCTGTGTAACTCAATTGAAGAATCGTATTCGTCAACGCTTCAAGTTTTTAACAATTTTATTTGGTTGCACTTTGAAATCTTTCTGGAAACTTTTTCTGATAAAGGTGAGTACTATGTTCGTATTTTTCACCAAAACACTAAATTAAAAGTACAAAAATCTATATGAAGACGATTATATTTTTATAAAGTCTTGTGAAATAATTAAAGGAAAAGATCTAATGAATTGATTTTGAACAATTTTATTTTTATAGTTTAATTAATTTAAAAAAGTAACCGTGAAAACAAGCTGGTTTTCAGCATGAAAACTGAACATAGAACTCAGCTTAAGCCATTCATTTTTCATCGGCCAGCTTCATAATGTTTGCAAGTATGTAGCATCCAAAGATTTTAGTTTTCTGCAAAAATATTTAAATTTAGTGACTTCTCTAAAATGTGGATTTAATTTTTCATATTGACTTACCAATTATTATAAACTATTTGAAACAGTTCCAGTTAATTATCCAACATTTTTTCATCAGTCAGATTTTTAATGTTTTCAAGAACGTAGAATCCATAATTTTAGTTTTCGGCAAAGAGATATACATTTACTGACTTCCTTAAAATTTTATTTCATTTTTTATTTTCACTTACCTATTATTATAAACTATTTGGAGCAAATTAAGTTATTTGTCTAAAATTTTCCATTTTTTTATTTCTTCCACTTGACCACGAACTTCGTTGCACAAAGAAGTATTAAAAACCTCATGGTTTTTGCGTTGCATTTTTAGGGTAGTGTTTTGTCAAAGTTTTCTCATATTATCTTCAACACATTTTCAATGATTTCGTCAACATTTTGGCAAATTTAATGTAATTCGCAACCAATTTGAAGCCAAGTTGAATTTATATTGAAAATTACATTTACCCTCAAACTGAAAAGTTGTTGCATTTGAAAAACGCTCATCCTGTGTTTATTGGGTTGGGCCTGTTTTTATATGAAGGAGTTGCCAGATCGAAACAAAATTTAACATGTGTTCATAAGAGATGGAAGTTTCCAAAACACTTAACTTTTTTCTGTTTATACCGCGCTTTTTGTGCTAGGCTAAGAAGTTTCCGAACTGCCCTCGTAAGGTATTTTTATGGAAATCGAAGGCGCGCTAACCTAGTGATTTTTGACATTTTTGTATAATTGCACTCGGACTTCTAATGCTCTACATCTAATATACCCAATTTGAATTTAATTTTTGAGTTCTTTGGATGATATTTAATTGAATTGTTGCATAGTTCTTTTCATTATATGATCTTCTTTTGGCGTAGTCTTAGGGTTTCTTCTACCCAAGTCTACAGTTTTGGTGCATCCACTGTTTATAACTTTAGACGCAGTTTGTTTTTGCATATTATACTCGTCCGAAGTTCGTTTTTGTGATACCCCAACTTTAAAATCATCGATATTTTGTTTTTTATGTTGATTATGCTTATTACCGATAATTTTGTCTAATTATTCAAAAAATAGGGCATAAAGGCCTATGACGACCAAATTATGACCAAATTAGGCAATGAACTTAAGATATTCCTGCAATGCCCTGCTTATACATTTAATCCATATTCTTATAGGTCCTTGTATCTATTTCAGATAAAAAAAAATGATAATGCCCTTAAAGAAGAAAATATTACAGGGTGTAGGTGAACAGGTTAAATCATACGATTCTTTACCTTTCGTTAAATATCAATTTTTAATAACAGCCCATTCATTTTCCCAATTAGAATTTGGAAATACTACTCCATAACGATTATTTTTTAAGTGGAAGCGAAACAACAAAGTTATTATTATGGGAGATATACCAAGATTAAGTTCATAGTAGGGCTAGTTGCAAATGTTTTGATCAGCACTGTACATTTGAGAATAGAGGTAGATTTTGGAGAAAAATACAATGGATCGAAAAACTGTTTTATTGTAAAAAAATTTTGCTTGATATGTACATTTTATGAAAGAACATGAAATATTGGCCACTCAGTCCAAAGCTTCATGTGCTTCGTCGGATAAAAATTGTTAAAAAAATTATATACAGTGCACTCGCGGTAACTATTATATAGTGCCAGATCTATGGTTAACGCATCATTTGAGTACAACTATTGGGTGCCTTTTTAGATAAATTTAGAACGAAGCCAAAAAGAGCCCTTCAAACTTTTTATTTAGATATAGCTACAAAATAGATTCTTTTCGATCAATAACCGTCCACTGTCTCTTATCATACAAAAGGCGTTATTTTTTATTAATTTTTTTAAAAGCTCAGCCGGAAATTTAAGATACCAACAAGAAATTAAACGAACAACTTTCCTGCAAATATAAAGGGTGATTTGTTAAGAGCTTGATAACTTTTTAAAAAAAAAACGCATAAAATTTGCAAAATCTCATCGGTTCTTTATTTGAAACGTTAGATTGGTCCATGACATTTACTTTTTGAAGATAATTTCATTTAAATGTTGACCGCGGCTGCGTCTTAGGTGGTCCATTCGGAAAGTCCAATTTTGGGCAACTTTTTCGAGCATTTCGGCCGGAATAGCCCGAATTTCTTCGGAAATGTTGTCTTCCAAAGCTGGAATAGTTGCTGGCTTATTTCTGTAGACTTTAGACTTGACGTAGCCCCACAAAAAATAGTCTAAAGGCGTCAAATCGCATGATCTTGGTGGCCAACTTACCGGTCCATTTCTTGAGATGAATTGTTCTCCGAAGTTTTCCCTCAAAATGGCCATAGAATCGCGAGCTGTGTGGCATGTAGCGCCATCTTGTTGAAACCACATGTCAACCAAGTTCAGTTCTTCCATTTTTGGCAACAAAAAGTTTGTTAGCATCGAACGATAGCGATCGCCATTCACCGTAACGTTGCGTCCAACAGCATCTTTGAAAAAATACGGTCCAATGATTCCACCAGCGTACAAACCACACCAAACAGTGCATTTTCGGGATGCATGGGCAGTTCTTGAACGGCTTCTGGTTGCTCTTCACTCCAAATGCGGCAATTTTGCTTATTTACGTAGCCATTCAACCAGAAATGAGCCTCATCGCTGAACAAAATTTGTCGATAAAAAAGCGGATTTTCTGCCAACTTTTCTAGGGCCCATTCACTGAAAATTCGACGTTGTGGCAGATCGTTCGTCTATTCATGATGAAATGTCAAAGCATACTGAGCATCTTTCTCTTTGACACCATGTCTGAAATCCCACGTGATCTGTCAAATACTAATGCATGAAAATCCTAACCTCAAAAGAATCACCCTTTAGAATCTAATGCTACACATTTTGAACCTAACTTCAGGAACCATACCATACCATTTGAACCGCTTGTCGTGAGAGGACATTTAACTATTATGTAAAATTTTACTATAAAATGTATGACCTCAAATGTTCAGAACAAAGTCTCTAAGTATCCATAATTTACTACATGCTCCATATTAACCGAATTTCCACATCATATTATGCCGATGTCTGTCTGTTGTAGTCATCATAATTATCTGCAACAAAAGCTGCATCGAATAACTTTTCACTGCATGTATGAAATTCGCTTTCGAATACACATACTCTCAGAGCGCAAACATTGAAGTGAAGAAGGCAGTTGTTTATTAAATACCAACGAGTACTTATCCGCAACAATGTGTTCCGAATGTCTCTCTGCTCCGTTGTCGATGTTATTTAATAGTTCATTGAGGTTCGGTTATTTCCCTCTACCACTTCATAAGTTGGGGAGCCCCTTTGATGTGGGTAATTATAGGGGGATAGCAAAATTGAGTGCTATTCCCAAGGTTTTTGAAAAGAAGGTGACTGATGTTTTGTCGCATGGCATTTCTTCGATGCTGGATCCCTGCCAACATGGTTTTCGTAAGGGCCTATCGACTACTACGAACTTGGTGGAATTTACTTCTCATGTTATTAATCATTTGTTGTTGGGAATCAGACTCATGTTATTTATAAGGATTTTAGTAAGGCTTTTGACCGGGTGAATAATAAGCTCTTGTTATATAAGCTGGATAGGATTGGATTGGCCAATACACTTTTGGCTTGGATTTCGTCGTATCTTGATTGCCGTACACAGTTTGTGTCTTTTGGTGATTCCTATTCAAGGTGCTTTGATGTCCCATCAGGTGTGCCTCAGGGTAGTCATTACAAGGTGACTTGGATAGCTTTGATGATTGGTGTAGGGTAAATCTGATGGATTTGAACTTGAGGAAATGCAAGTTTATGTGATTCTTTAGGTCTAGGCCTATTGATGTTCGGTATAGTATACGGGGCTCGTTATTGGAAGAGGTTGATTCTTTTGTTGATCTTGGCATTGTTATGGATCATAGGCTTAATTTTAATGGTCATACTGATTCGATGGTGAGTAAGGCGTATGGGGTTCTAGGATTCATAACGAGTTGGGCGAAGGAGTTTTCGGACCCTTATGTTACAAAGAGGCTTTTTACTGCCCTTGTTAGACCCATTCTAAAGTATGGTTCTATCGTGTGGGATCCTCAGTATGAAGTTTACATTGATAGGATAGAATCGGTTCAGAAGCAGTTCTTGTTGTTCGCTTTGAGACATCTTCATTGGAACAGTGATTTTGTTCTTCCTTCATAAACATCAAGATTGAGTCTGATTAATTTGCCTGCTCTTAGGAGCCGACGGACGATGTTGAGCTCCATGATGATGTATAGGTTAGTTAGTGGGGATATTCCATGCTCGGAATTGATATTTAGGATTAGGATAAATGTTCCTTTTAGGGCATCTAGGAATTACCAGTTTCTTTACATTGATTTTCAACGTTCGAATTATACTGAAGCGCATTCGTAGGATGTGCATTATTTTTAATTCAATCTATCATCTAGTTGACACTAACCTTAGTATTGATATGATGAAGTCTAGAATTTTAGCATATTTCGATAACTAATACATTAGTTTTATTGAGTAACCTAATATTTGATCATGTGTTTTAATATATCCGGCTGATAAGTCCTTCTCTGTAGCTGGTCAAATCCCTCTGCCTCCATCCCTCTACGCTGTCCCTACGTCATGGTGACGAGGCCCTCACGGTCGGAAGGGGCGCGAAAGTGGGCGATGGGACCGTTCGTTGAAAAAAATGGAGCATATAAAAATGTGAGTACTATAGAAAGAGTACTACATGCATTTTATTCATATCACGTGGTACCTTGAGTATTTTAGTTCATTTATATGCAAATCGAAATTTTACATTGTTACTAATCAAAGATATATATATATATATATATATATATATATATATATATATATATATATATATATATATATATATATATATATATATATATATATATATATATATATATATATATATATATATATATATATATATATATATATATATATATATATATATATATATATATATATATATATATATATATATATATATATATATATATATATATGCCAAATTTGATTGAAATCGGTTAAGATTTAGATATAGCTCCCATATATATGTTTTTCTGATTTCGACAAAAATGGTCAAAATACCAACATTTTCCGCCAAATCGCCACTGCTTAGTCGAAAAGTTGTAAAAATGACTCTAATTTTCCTAAGCTTCTAATACATATTTATATATCGAGCGATAAATCATAAATAAATTTTTGCGAAATTTCCTTAAAATTGCTTCAGATTTAAATGTTTCCCATATTTTTTACTAAAATTGTGTTCCACCCTAGTGCATTAGCCAACTTAAATTTTGAGTCTATAGATTTTGTAAAAGTCTATCAAATTCTGTCCAAATCGAGTGATATTTAAATGAAGGTATTTGGGACAAACCTTTATAAAGGGTGATTCTTTTGAGGTTAGGATTTTCATGCATTAGTATTTGACAGATCACGTGGGATTTCAGACATGGTGTCAAAGAGAAAGATGCTCAGTATGCTTTGACATTTCATCATGAATAGACTTACGATCTGCCACAACGTCGAATTTTCAGTGAATGGGCCCTAGAAAACTTGGCAGAAAATCCGCTTTTTTATCGACAAATTTTGTTCAGCGATGAGGCTCATTTCTGGTTGAATGGCTACGTAAATAAGCAAAATTGCCGCATTTGGAGTGAAGAGCAACCAGAAGCCGTTCAAGAACTGCCCATGCATCCCGAAAAATGCACTGTTTGGTGTGGTTTGTACGCTGGTGGAATCATTGGACCGTATTTTTTCAAAGATGCTGTTGGACGCAACGTTACGGTGAATGGCGATCGCTATCGTTCGATGCTAACAAACTTTTTGTTGCCAAAAATGGAAGAACTGAACTTGGTTGACATGTGGTTTCAACAAGATGGCGCTACATGCCACACAGCTCGCGATTCTATGGCCATTTTGAGGGAAAACTTCGGAGAACAATTCATCTCAAGAAATGGACCGGTAAGTTGGCCACCAAGATCATGCGATTTGACGCCTTTAGACTATTTTTTGTGGGGCTACGTCAAGTCTAAAGTCTACAGAAATAAGCCAGCAACTATTCCAGCTTTGGAAGACAACATTTCCGAAGAAATTCGGGCTATTCCGGCCGAAATGCTCGAAAAAGTTGCCCAAAATTGGACTTTCCGAATGGACCACCTAAGACGCAGCCGCGGTCAACATTTAAATGAAATTATCTTCAAAAAGTAAATGTCATGGACCAATCTAACGTTTCAAATAAAGAACCGATGAGATTTTGCAAATTTTATGCGTTTTTTTTTTTAAAAAAGTTATCAAGCTCTTAACAAATCACCCTTTATATATATATATATGTATGTATGTCACATACCTCAACCGTAGCCGTTCTGTACAACAAACCGACACTTCGAATGTTAATCCATTACGAGATGTTTTCAATTAGAATTTTTGCATGCGTTCCATTGTGGTGGATATTTAAGATTCCATCCTGCCCAACTTGGCCTTATGTACTTGTTTTAGTATTGAATGGGATTGACTCGTCGTTTTGATGTGAATAACAAAACAGTCCGTTATATTAAATAAATTTATATTAGTTTGAAGGTAATTTACAAAAAGTTTTCCATTACCAAAAATGTAAACATATTACATTTTCTAGAAATTTATGTATGTATGTGTGCAGTTGTATATTAAAAGAAATCGGCTAAGCTACTTCCTGTTTAAGTATGCCAGATTCCTCCAGCAACTGTTGGAAACCATTTGGTATTCTCCCCTCGCTCAACTCACAATTCCATTGTTTGTACTAAAAAAAAAAGTTTTTATTTACAAAACTTTCTAATTCAAAATTAAAATTGTTTTGTACTGACTTACACGCTCCAATTCTGCTCTTAATGCAAGTACTGCCTTTTCGCGATCAGCGACTAGTTCTTCCAAATATTGATACCTCAGTTTCTTGCGTGCTCGGCACTCTCTTGCACTTTGACGACTTCGTTCTGAAACCCAAGGTAATAAAGTAAGGCATTACTGATTTCTTAAATACTATGGAAACTCACCCAGCTTAGCTTTTATATCAACTTTTTCGTTGGATGCCTTACGACCAGGTTTTCTTCCACGTTTTCCTCCCTCTTTGCGTTCCTAAAAATACATTATCCATAAGTTACCTAAATGACTTCACGGAAATAAACAACCCTTAATGTTTCTACGCATTTAAAATAGACTGTAAAATAACCCCTCTACGTCATTGCTGCGTCGTTTCAAGTGCATAGCGTGCTACATTTTATATTTGTAAATTTCAAACAGAACGTCTCTCAAAAAATTAAAGTGATATAAACTTTATAGAGGAAGTAAATGTTTATATATTGAATGTTACTACGCATAATTTTAGATTTCTGTGAATGCATAATTCTTTACATACCGAAAGATTAGGTTCCTCCGCGATGACCATTTGCATATCTTCGCAATCCATAATAATAAATCTAAATAGTTTTTCTTTGTTTATTAATTCTCAAATATTATTCACGGAGTAGCTATAAACAACCACTTCTTTATAACAAACGAACAATAATAAATAATTTTCAGCGAGTTGCCGGACTAGACAAAATTGGAGAACAAGTTGCCATTACCCAAAAAGCACAAGGATGAGCATTTTTCATAGGTAACGCCATATCAATTTGATAGTGAATCCTATCTTCAACACTAAATCAAATGGCCTTGCAAATTGCTTGCTTTCAACAAATTTTCCAATACCCAAGAAACACAAACGTTTGAAAAATACTAAATTTCAACAATTTTTCAAACATGTTCTCAAAGGATTAGGGTAATATTCAAGTTGAGAAATTGTTGAGAAAATCGCGTTCTACCGAAAATTTCGCTGGAGGTGCATACCGGCCTTTAAGTCTACAACAAAAAAACAGGGCTGTGTACACAAATTTTAAACCAGCTAATCGCTTTTCAAAAATTTTAATATATGTTCCAAATATTCCACAAATAAATTGTTTATTATTTACAGACCGTTTAAAACTTTTACGCACACAATGATTGTAATAAATTAAATGTTTGCTACCAAAATATGCTTTTGACAACCCTGTTATTTTCATTAGAGGTGCGTACCAGCTTACGAAATTGAACGCTACCGAAAATTTCGTTAGCATAAATAGCAATGCATTTCTTATGGGAATGAAATTTTTCGCTAGAGGTGCATACCGGCCTTAACATGCGGGCAATTTGAAATTAGGAACGTACTGGACCGCTTGTTAGAATTGATTTCCAGCAGAAGGAATTCACAAAATATCCATTTTAAACTGATATTAGCATATGAATTAAACTGACGATGTGATGCACATTTTCATCCAGAAGTTGTTGATTTCAACAATTTGTTGTTTTTAACAATTTTAATTGGTTGCACTTGTAAAGGCCGGTACTATGTTCATTCTTGCGAAAAATTTTTATGGAAACCATTATTTCGCACATAGAAAGCGGCGTTTTTTTAGGTAGCTTGGAGCGCTATTTTACAGGGAGCGATATTGGATTAAGTTAGTGGTTGTTGCTTGTTTTTACAAAATAACATTTTATTTTTCCTTGGGCAATTGATCTGCTATTCCTTTGATCCTTTGTATAGTTTCGGAACAAAAATATGGTCCGTGTTTGATTTATAAACCCGCACAAATAATTTTTAATAAAAAAATTATTTCCTAATTCACATTGCAAATGGCGCCGTGCTATAAACGTCAGTTTTTCAACACGAAAAAACAAAGTATCACAAATGGAAAAAATTTCGCAAATTTTTCGCATTTTTTGGTTTTGAATGGAGTTTCAACGCGAAAACCGAACAGAGTACCGGCCTTAACGTTTCTGGAAACTTTTTCTTGTCGATAAGCCACTCATTTTTCATTGGTCAGCTTCTTATTGTTTGCAAGAATGTAGCATCCAAAGATTTTAGTTTTCTGGAAAGAGATTTAAATTTAGTGACTTCTTTAAAGTATTGATTTAATTTTTCATATTGACGTACCAATTATTATAAACTATTTGAAGCAGTTCCAGTTAATTGTCCAACATTTTTTCATCAGTCAGCTTTTTAATGTTTTCAAGAACGTAGAATCCATAATTTTAGTTTTCGGCAAAGAGATATACATTTACTGACTTCCTTAAAATTTTATTTCATTTTTTATTTTCACTTAAGGTGGGTATTAAGTTCGAGTTTTTTCACTAAAGGTGAGTACTATGTTCGGTTTTTTCACCAAAACACTAAGTTAAAACTACAAATATATTTATGAAGACGATTATATTTTGATCGAGTCTTGCCAAATAATGGATGGAAAAGATCCAAGGAATTGATTGCAAATAATTTTATATTTCTAAATTAGTTAATTAAAAAAAGTAACCGTGAAAACAAGCTGGTTTTCAGCTTGAAAACTGAACATAGTACTCAGCTTAAAGTGAAAACTAAATCAGTAAAAAAAGGAATGAAATTATACATATTTGTTGCAGATTTTATTATAACTTGATGGGGAATAGCCCAAAGCAAGTTTTCACAGAGTTTGTATTCCTTAAAAAGTTTTATTAAAGAAAAGTAATCGTGAAAAAATGGCGATTTTAGCGGCTAAACTCGAACTTAATACTCACCTTTACCTATTATTATAAACTATTTGGAGCAAATTAAGTTATTTGTCTAAAATTTTCCATTTTTTTATTTTTATTTGACAAAACACTACCCTAAAATGCAACGCAAAACCCATGTGGTTTTTAATACTTCTTTGTGCAACGAAGTTCGTGATCAAGTGGAAGAAATAAAAAAATGGAAAATTTTAGACAAATAGCCAAATAGTTTATAAAAATAGGTAAGTGAAAATAAAAAATGAAATAAAACTTTAAGGAAGTCACTAAATGTATATCTCTTTGCAGAAAACTACAATTATGGATTGTACGTTCTTGAAATCATTAAAAAGCTGACCGATGAAAAAATGGTGGACAATTAACTGGAACTGCTTCAAATAGTTTATAATAATTGGTACGTCAATATGAAAAATTAAATCAACACTTTAGAGAAGTCACTAAATTTAAATCTCTTTGCAGAAAACTAAAATCTTTGGATGCTACATTCTTGCAAACAATAAGAAGCTGACCAATGAAAAATGAGTGGCTTATCGACAAGAAAAAGTTTCCAGAAACATTACAAGTGCAACCAATTAAAATTGTTAAAACAACAAATTGTTGAAATCAACAACTTCTGGATGAAAATGTGCATCACATCGTCAGTTTAATTCATATGCTATTATCAGTTTAAAATGGATATTTTGTGAATTCCTTCTGCTGGAAATCAATTCTAACACGCGGTCCAGTACGTTCCTAATTTAAAATTGCCCGCATGTTAATAAATTGTAATGCTGTTTTATGACACCAAAAGGAAAGAAAACGAATTATCAATGCAAAAGTGTTTACTAATAATGTTTAAGATATTTAAAGTTTTGTTGTTTGTTTTTTTTTTTTTGTTCTTATTTGTTGATATGTTTAATAAGATTATTATTTATCAATTGGTATTGTAGTGTATTATGTAGTGTAGTGTATTATGTAGTGTAGTGTATTATTATATATTTTATTTTGATGAAAATGAATAAATTATACAAAATTCATAGAATTTGGGCTTTGACTTTCAATTTGAAGTGGGGATATCATTCATACAAATTGAGGTTGAAAAGTATTTGCAACGATATTAATTTTGAATTTGACTCGCATCGAAAATTGTTTGACAAATTATTGAGTAGCGGTGCATTTCAATTTGAGGATAACACTTGAGATATTATTGCTAATGTGTTGAATTTCACTGTTGAGGGTAATGTCTGTTTTTTGTTGAGAACGCGATTTTCTCAACAATTTCTCAACTTGAATATTACCCTAATCCTTTGAAAAAATGTTTGAAAAATTGTTGAAATTTAGCATTTTGCAAACGTTTGTGTTTATTGGGCGTATACTCAAAAGCATGTAGATTTCTCATGATTTTGCCACAGGGACCACGATAGGTAACGACTTTTTTTATTTTCTGTCTAAAGGTGGGTACTATGTTCGGTTTTCGAGTTGAAAATCACTTTATTTTCGCGATTACTTTTCCTGAAATAATCAAAATTATAAATTAAAACCAAAATATTCCTGTAAAGTCTTGCCGAAATCTAGGGGAACAAGAAACCGCGCATCAATTGAATTAATTTATCTGCTTCATATTGAACTGTTTTATAAAAGTAACCGCGAAAATTTCAACTCGAAAAGCGAACATAGTACTTACCTTAAGGATAAATCGTTCCCAGCCGGGGAGAAAAGGCTTCGATAGGAGACTGTATGCATTCGAATTGTATGTAATTTGGAATAGACATGCAGGTGAACATTTGTGGGGTTTGTATTTGCTTGGGGGCAAATTACGTTTGGCGGTATAGTAAACAACCTGAAAGTGAAAAAAAAAACAAATACAATTTCCCCTTCAATTCAATTCAATTTTCCCCCTTTTTTATTTCTCAAAGGTGATATCTGGTGGGTATGGTACTAGCATTGCATAAAGCAACAGTGCAACTGACGACACGAAAGTGATGAGTCTTTTCCTCCTTTGTATCCTGATAATAACTACAACGAAAATTTATGAGGATTATGCGGAACATAACTAACTCATGCTGGTACATAGACAAGATCCAGAACGGAAATGGAAATTAACGTATTAATTGATTTACAATAAAGAAATAAATAAAATAATTCAATAGGTATTATAGTTTACGATGTCGTTTCATGTTTTTGTTCCATGGACTGGGTACTTTACCATATTTAGGCGTCATCATCCAAATTTCCGAGGTATATTTTAATTATATTCTAACGGTCTTTTGATCAATAAAAATAATTTGTAGACCTGAAATTAATTAATTAATTGTTTGAAAAACATTTAAATTTTAGAATTTTTCAAGCGGTTGTGTTTATTGGGATTGTATTTAAGATATTGAGTACTCATTTAATTGTAACGAGTACTCAAAAAATTAGTCAGTAACGAGTACTAGTAATCAAATACTCGTTACTTTCCCAACACTATTCGGAGCGGATTTGATTTTTTCCTCAATCAGTTCGTTCCCCTCATCGCATCGCAAATACCCCTGGCCTGATACTTCGAAACGCGTAAAAACATATCGATCGAAATGGAAAAGGAACAGAATGATAATAATAGAGACGAGTTAATTCTGCAGCAGCAAAGGGATATTGAGAAAGAGGTACTGTGTAAATTTCACTTTACCCAAAAATTTTATTGAATGCTTGCCATAATGAATCCCGTGTTTTTACCGCTTGCTGTTATACCGCGTACAGTGACAAAAAAACCTGATTGATATTGACATTATTTTTCTGATTGATATTGACATTATTTTCAATTAAGATTGTTATATCGCAGCCTTGGTTTTTTATGTTGTAGATGTGGTTTAAATATCTTTTATTCATGCATCCTTAGATAAGTGACTCCATTCCGTTGGTCAGCGAAAAGTTGCCAGTAAGCTGTTTAAACGCTGAATATTTGGGAGATGCGATTTTCACTTCAAAAATTGGAGACTTATCCGCCAAATATTCGTATATGAGGCGTACTCGACCAGATGGGAATTGTTTTTTCAGGGCTTTTGCTTATGCCTATCTGGAACATTTGATCTCGAACAAAGAAGACTACGAACAATTTCGTCAGTTGGGAGAAAGCTCTAAGAATAAATTAGTTCAACTTGGATTTCCCAGTTTTACTTTAGAAGATTTCCATGAAACAGTAAGCAATTCCATACATCATTGTTTCTATTTTTATGGATCGTATTTTATATTCCAGTTTATGGAGGTTGTTAAACGGGTCGACCCATCTACGTCCACTCCCGATTTACTAAGTGAGCAATTACATACTGTTTTCAATGACCAAGGATATTCTGACTATGTCGTCGTATATCTGAGGTTACTTACGTCAGGGAAACTTCAAGAGGAAGCAGACTTCTATCAAAACTTTATAGAAGGAAATTTTACAATTGAAGAGTTTCGGCACCAAGAAGTTGAGCCCATGTACAAGGAATCGGATCATATTCATATAATAGCGTTGTGTTCTGCCATTGGTGTTGGTGTACGTGTGGAGTACATGGACAGAGGAGAGGGAGGTACAGTGAAAGCACATGATTTTCCAGAAGGCCAAACACCAAAAGTATATTTAATTTATAGACCTGGTCACTATGATATTTTGTATCCAAAATAAAATAACAATCTGTATTGACTTGTGGGTTATCAAATTAATTAAATTCAAGGCCCATGAAGAAGAGAAACAACTATGATTAATCACAATGAACCAGTATGGTATGAAAGCAATTCCTTTCTAGGAATTGGTGTTATCTTCTATAACCTAACCTAAGGCTCATGGTTCAACTACAAAACATGGTATGTTGCAACAAGATTAGCTGACAGTGGTTAACCTAATCTAAAAAACAGGAACACACAAATCCTATTGCCACAAATCCCATTTAACTATGTCCATCTTTCTGTCCTTAGGCCCATAAAGTTAAATTTGCTACCGATTTAAGGTAATGAGATTTCCCGATTTGAGGTAATGAAAGCATAAAACCTAATCACATATACGCAAAATTTAGTTTACATCGGTCCAATATAAACTGAAAATAATATAGTCGTAAGGCTAAATATTTCTTTTTCTTAAATACGATTTTTTTGCTTAGCATAGAAGACGTATTTATCTGTTTTTTTTTTTCTTTGAATTTGTTTCTTGATTACTTTTACCGCCACCACTGTTTATTTACATTTTCTGATTATTTAATTATTTGACATTTTTCCATTTACTATTCTTATTGATCTCTTTTAATTACTCTCTTTCGTAACCCTTTAAGGTGGGTATTAAGTTCGAGTTTAGCCGCTAATTTTCACTAAAGTGAAAACTAAATGAGTAAAAAACGTCATAAAATTATACATATTTGTCGCAGATTTCATTATAACTTGATGGGGAATATCCCAAAGCAAATTTTCACAAAATTTATATTCATTAAAATGGATTATTAAAGAAAAGTAATCGTGAAAACATGACGATTTTAGCGGCTAAACTCGAACTTAATACCCACCTTTAGTTATTGTCAATTTGACCATTGTATGTACATACATATATGTGCATATTTGTATGTAATCTTTCTACTTGTTTACATTTCGGAATAACAATATCCACGAAAGAAAAGTCAGTTCAAGTTTTTAACCGGAGCGATCAAATTGTTTTTAAAGTTTTTTCTTCCCGTACCGAATAAACGAATTAATGAATAAACGCTATAAATTACAGATAACTAAAATAATTTGTGTCTCCGTGAACTCACCAATCACAAAGCTAAAAAGTATTCAAAAATAGGTGTATTTTAATTAGGGCTGTCATTTGGGATCGATTTTCATAATTTTTTTTCGGTATAGGTTGGTATTACAACCTATTTCTGATATCCGAATTCTGCTGTTCGTTCGCATACAAAACGAAAATCAGCTGATTTCGGTTTCTCTAAGCTCTATCTAAACGACAAGTGAGACGAAAATCAATGCGAACGAAAACGTAACGTTCCCAATAAACACAGTATGAGCGTTTTTCAAATGCAACAACTTTTCAGTTTGAGGGTAAATATAATTTTCAACATAAATTCAACATGACTTGAAATAGCTCATCTTCAATACATCTTCAAATTGTTTGCGAATTACTTCCAATTTGCCAAAATGTTGACGAAATCTTTGAAAAGGTGTTGAAGATAATATGAGAAAACTTTGACAAAACACTACCCTAAAATGCAACGAAAAAACCATGTGGTTTTCAATACTTATTTGTGCAACGAAGTTCGTGGTCAATTGCAAGAAATGAAAAAAATGGAAAATTTTAGACAAATAACCAAATAGTTTATAAAAATAGGTAAGTGAAAATAAAAAATGAAATAAAACTTTAAGAAAGTCACTAAATGTATATCTCTTTGTAGAAAACTAAAATTATGGATTCTACGTTCTTGAAAACAATAAATAGCTGACTAATGAAAAAATGGTGGACTGGAACTGCTTCAAATAGTTTATAATAATTGGTACGTCAATATGAAAAATTAAATCAGCACTTTAAAGAAGTCACTAAATTTATATCTCTTTGCAGAAAACTAAAATCTTTGGATGCTACATTCTTGCAAACAATAAAAAGCTGACCAATGAAAAATGAGTGGCTTATCGACAAGAAAAAGTTTCCAGAAACATTACAAGTGCAACCAATTAAAATTGTTAAAAACAACAAATTGTTGAAATCAACAACTTCTGGATGAAAATGTGCATCACATCGTCAGTTTAATTCATATGCTATTATCAGTTTAAAATGGATATTTTGTGAATTCGTTCTGCTGGAAATCAATTCTAACACGCGGTCCAGTACGTTCCTAATTTAAAATTGCCCGCATGTTAATAAATTGTAATGCTGTTTTATGACACCAAAAGGAAGGAAAACGAATTATCAATGCAAAAGTGTTTACTAATAATGTTTAAGATATTTAAAGTTTTGTTGTTTGTTTTTTTTTTGTTCTTATTTGTTGATATGTTTAATAAGATTATTATTTATCAATTGGTATTGTAGTGTATTATGTAGTGTAGTGTATTAAATTATACAAAATTCATAAGATTTTGGCTTTGACTTTCAATTTGAAGTGGGGATATCATTCATACAAATTTAGGTTGAAAAGTATTTGCAACGATGTTAATTTTGAATTTGACTCGCATCGAAAATTGTTTGACAAATTATTGAGTAGCGATGCATTTCAATTTGAGGACAACACTTGAGATATTATTGCCAATGTGTTGAATTTCACTGTTGAGGGTAATGTCTGTTTTTTGTTGAGAACGCGATTTTCTCAACAATTTCTCAACTTGAATATTACCCTAATCCTTTGAAAAAATGTTTGAAAAATTGTTGAAATTTAGCATTTTTCAAACGTTTGTGTTTATTGGGTTACCACTAAAATTGGGTTTCTCTAACTCCA
Organism: Haematobia irritans; assembly: GCF_050003625.1. Taxonomy (NCBI): domain Eukaryota; kingdom Metazoa; phylum Arthropoda; class Insecta; order Diptera; family Muscidae; genus Haematobia; species Haematobia irritans. The sequence goes on from NC_134398.1 coordinate 83,918,559, forward strand.
TCCCAATAAACACAGGATGAGCGTTTTTCAAATGCAACACCTCGCCACAGTTGGTAGAATTCTACCCAAATTAGTAATCTTTTTTGTTAAATCTCTATAAAAATAAAATTTTGGAAAAAGTTTCTATAAACAAATTTTTGTGAGAAATTTTTCTATAGAAAGAAAATTTTGACAATAAATTCTATAGAAATACAATTTTGAGAAAAAATTCAACAGAAATAAAATTTTGAGAAAATTTTTTATAGAAATAATATTCTGAAAAAAAATTCTATAGAAATACAGTTTTGATAAAATGTTCTATAGAAATAAAATGTTGACAAAATTTTCTACAGGAATAAAGTTTACCACACATTGTTAAAGATCAAGCCTTGCCGGCTTCTAATTTCCTCTTCTAGAGCCACCAAAATGTAAAAATTATTACAAATTGTGTTGAGTGAAAATGTCCTAGATGTCGAAGACGCTAAATATTAGAAAAACCATACATATAGGGAATTTCCCCTACTTCTAGCGACACTGGCTGTGTTGATATTGCACCTACGGAGTTAGTATGCCACTAATATTGAGCCCATTATTAAAAAAGAGAAAATCTTTAAATTAGTGTGGGTAATAAATACAAATTTGTAAAAATCGAGCAATATTCTTATGTAAGAGCTACAAGTACGTATAAGTACGATCGGCTTGTACATCAAAATTTTAAATTTGAGTAACATTGGTTAATAAATAAGAGTACTATGGCCAAATTTGGGAAAATCGAGCGATGCATATATATGGAAGCTATATCTAAATTTGAACCAATTTTCATAATATTTTGCGGGTTTGATTAATACCACAAAAGGTTACCTTGTGCAAGATTTGAGTAAGATCAGTTAAGAAATGAGGCCTGTATGTTCAAACATAAGGTTATAAGGGCGAATTTTTCAAAATCGGGCGATACATATATGGGAGCTATATCTACATCTGAACCGATTTCGATGAAATTTTGCACATATAGTTAGTACTATAGAGGACTGGATCTAGCCAACTTTTAGTAAGATCGGTTAATAAATAAGGGTTCTATGGCCAAATTTGGGAAAATCGGGCTATACATATATATGGGAGCTATATCTAAATCTGAACCGATTTCGATGATTTTTTGCACATATAGTAAGTGCTATAGAAGACTACATTTAGCCAAATTTAGGTAAGATCGGTTGATAAATAAAGGTTTTATGACCAAATTTAGAAAAATCGGGCGGTACATATATATGGGAGCTATAGCTAAATCTGAACTGATTTCGATGATTTTGTGCACATATAGTTAGTGCTATAGAAGATTATATTTAGCCAACTTTGAGTAAGATCGGTTGATAAATAAAGGTTTTGTGGCCAAATTTGGGAAAATCGGGCGATACATATATATGAGAGCTATATCTAAATCTGAACCGATTTGAATGAAATTTTGCAGACTTGAAGGGCGATGAAAAAGATTACTATGTGCAAAATTTGGTGACGATCCGTTTGAAAAAACGCGCAACGTGACCCCATTTGTCGAAATCGGGCGATACATATATATGGGAGCTATATCTAAATTTGATCCGATTTCTTCCAAATTCAATAGTCCTTGTGCCCAAAAAACACCCTGTACCAAATTTCATCAAAATCGGTTAATAATTGCGACCGGAATCCTGTGAACAACAAATACATGGACAGACGGACGGACGGACGGACACCAAGCGCTAGATCGACTCAGGAGGTGATTCTGAGTCGATGGGGTCTAAATCATATAATCAAATATTTTATGGGGTCTAAAATCAATATTTCTGGTATGCACATTTTTTGGCCGATCAAACTTATTATACCCTGACCACTATGTGGTTTAGGGTATAATAACGATGGCACTTTAAAACCTTTTTAAGTTTGAGGGTAAATATCATTTTCAACATAAATTCAACTTGACTTGAAAAAGCTCATCTTCAATTCATCTTCAAATTGTTTGCGAATTACAACCAATTTGGCAAAATGTTGACGAAAACTTTGAAAATGTGTTGAAGATAATTGGAGAAAACTTTGACAAAACACTACCCTGAAATGCAACGAAAAAACCACATGGTTTTCAATACTACTTTGGACAACAAAGTGGAAGAAATACAAAAATGTGGAAATTTTTTAATAATCAATTGAAATTGCTTATAATAATTGGTAAGTAAAACTAAAACACGAAATGAAAACTTTAAGGAAGTCACTAAACTCAAATCTCTTTGCAGACAACTAAAATATTTGGATGCTGATTCTTGGACACATTAAGAGGCTGGCCGATGAAAAATGGTAGTGGATTATCGAGAAGAGAAAGTTTCCATAAATCAAAGTGCAACCAAAAAAACTTGGTATTTATGCTTTTCCATATCAACAACTACTGGATGATAATTCGCATCACATCGATAGTTTAATTTATATCGCATCATCGGTTTAATTTGTTATTTTGTGAATTGAAATTGCTGGAAATTTATTCCAATTATCTGGCCATCAAGTTCCTGAAAATTGCCAGTATTTTAATAACAACAATTTTGTAATACCAACGTTCTTGAGGAAATCACGAAGTACCTGGTCAGTTGGAAGAAATACAAATTGGTAAGTCAAAATAAAAAGTGAAATGAAAACATAATGGAAATCACAAAACTCGATTGTTTTGCAGAAAACTAAAATCATTGAATGGTATATTCTTGGAAGATGTTGGCCGATGAAAAACCGATGAAGGAAACAACAAAGAAAAGTTTTCAGAAAACTTACAAAGTGCAACCAACTAAAACAAAGTGCAACAATTCCTATATCAAGAACTTCTGGATGAAAATGTGCATCATCGGTTTAATTTGTTATTTTGTGAATTGAAATTGCTGGAAATTTATTCCAATTATCTGGTCATCAAGTTCCTGAAAATTGCCAGTATTTTAATAACAACAATTTTGTAACACCAACGTTCTTGAGGAAATCACGAAGTACGTGGTCAGTTGGAAGAAATACAAATTGGTAAGTCAAAATAAAAAGTGAAATGAAAACATAATGGAAATCACAAAACTCGATTGTTTTGCAGAAAACTAAAATCATTGAATGGTATATTCTTGGAAGATGTTGGCCGATGAAAAACCGATGAAGGAAACAACAAAGAAAAGTTTTCAGAAAACTTACAAAGTGCAACCAATTAAAACAAAGTGCAACAATTCCTATATCAAGAACTTCTGGATGAAAATGTGCATTACATCAATTTACATCCCATCATCAGTTTGATATTTTGTGATTTCCTCTTGCTGGAATCTATTCTAACACACAAGCCAGCAAGTTCCTCGATAGTAATTATTTCAAATTGCCAGCATATTAATGACACCAACATTATGGAGGAAATGGAATTATACATGTAAAAATGTTTAAGATATTTAAAGTTGTATTCATAGTTTTATTTATTAATACGTTTAATAAGATAATTACATTTTGATTGGTATAATATTATTATTTCCATATATTATTAATGTTATTTTTAAGATTCTTATATTTGTTAACGAAAAAATAATAAAATTTACAAAATCCCTAGAAATTTAGTATTGACTTTCAGTTAGAACTAGGATTGACTTTCATACAAATTGTGGTTTGAAAGTATTCGCAACAATGCTAGTTTTTTATTTTTCTCATATTGAAAACTGTTTGAGAAATTATTGAGTAGCGATGCATTTCAATTTGAGGATTACAATTGAGAAATTATTGCTATTGTGTTGAATTTTACTGTTGAGGGTAATGTCTGTTTTTTGTTGAGAACTCGATTTTCTCAACAATTTCTCAACTTGAATATTACCCTAATCCTTTGAAAAAATGTTTGAAAAATTATTGAATTTTAGTATTTTTCAAACGTTTGTGTTTATTGGGATTCGTTCGCATTTTGTCGAACAGAAATGTCAAATCCACTCACTTTGCACAAACCTTTCGTTTTGTGGAAAAAGGCATTCATAAATAGAGAAAAACTAATTATTACGTTTTTTAATAAATTGATTAACTCTTTTTGGTGCAAATATGTGATAAAAGTGGTTTATATCGATATATTTCTCTTTATAACTATCATATATACCGTTTAAAGGAAATTCTAAAAACAAACGCATACATTTGGAATGAAACACTCATTAAGAGGAAAACCGAAACCTAATTATTGCAGATATATAGAAATACAAATACATATTTCTCTACGAGGGCTAATTTCTTAAAAAAAATATTGAGCTAAACCAAATATCAACAATAGGGCTGTTTTCTTTTTGCACTGTATGCAACATTTGTATGAGCTATCCAGAACATCGTTGCACTGGTGTTCTATCCAGAACATCTCATCAGTGCAAGTCGCGCCGATCTTGCCAGATTGTGTTTTGATAAAGTGACGCTTCATCGATTCACAATAGCACTTTATTGTGACTAATTTATCGAAAAACATGAAATTCAAAGTGGTATAGTGTCATTAATAATCGCAGCAGTAAATACCCAATAAACACAGTATGAGCGTTTTTCAAATGCAACAACTTTTCAGTTTGAGGGTAAATATAATTTTCAACATAAATTCAACATGACTTGAAATAGCTCATCTTCAATACATCTTCAAATTGTTTGCGAATTACTTCCAATTTGCCAAAATGTTGACGAAATCTTTGAAAAGGTGTTGAAGATAATATGAGAAAACTTTGACAAAACACTACCCTAAAATGCAACGAAAAAACCATGTGGTTTTCAATACTTATTTGTGCAACGAAGTTCGTGGTCAATTGCAAGAAATGAAAAAAATGGAAAATTTTAGACAAATAACCAAATAGTTTATAAAAATAGGTAAGTGAAAATAAAAAATGAAATAAAACTTTAAGAAAGTCACTAAATGTATATCTCTTTGTAGAAAACTAAAATTATGGATTCTACGTTCTTGAAAACAATAAATAGCTGACTAATGAAAAAATGGTGGACTGGAACTGCTTCAAATAGTTTATAATAATTGGTACGTCAATATGAAAAATTAAATCAGCACTTTAAAGAAGTCACTAAATTTATATCTCTTTGCAGAAAACTAAAATCTTTGGATGCTACATTCTTGCAAACAATAAAAAGCTGACCAATGAAAAATGAGTGGCTTATCGACAAGAAAAAGTTTCCAGAAACATTACAAGTGCAACCAATTAAAATTGTTAAAAACAACAAATTGTTGAAATCAACAACTTCTGGATGAAAATGTGCATCACATCGTCAGTTTAATTCATATGCTATTATCAGTTTAAAATGGATATTTTGTGAATTCGTTCTGCTGGAAATCAATTCTAACACGCGGTCCAGTACGTTCCTAATTTAAAATTGCCCGCATGTTAATAAATTGTAATGCTGTTTTATGACACCAAAAGGAAGGAAAACGAATTATCAATGCAAAAGTGTTTACTAATAATGTTTAAGATATTTAAAGTTTTGTTGTTTGTTTTTTTTTTGTTCTTATTTGTTGATATGTTTAATAAGATTATTATTTATCAATTGGTATTGTAGTGTATTATGTAGTGTAGTGTATTAAATTATACAAAATTCATAAGATTTTGGCTTTGACTTTCAATTTGAAGTGGGGATATCATTCATACAAATTTAGGTTGAAAAGTATTTGCAACGATGTTAATTTTGAATTTGACTCGCATCGAAAATTGTTTGACAAATTATTGAGTAGCGATGCATTTCAATTTGAGGACAACACTTGAGATATTATTGCCAATGTGTTGAATTTCACTGTTGAGGGTAATGTCTGTTTTTTGTTGAGAACGCGATTTTCTCAACAATTTCTCAACTTGAATATTACCCTAATCCTTTGAAAAAATGTTTGAAAAATTGTTGAAATTTAGCATTTTTCAAACGTTTGTGTTTATTGGGTATTTATTACTAATTGGAGCATTTCATACATTAAAAATGCAAGATTTCACTTCTTTTCTGTGATTGTTTTTGAACAGCTGATGACAGTGTTGCATATTTTTGGAGATGTCCTGGATAAACGAGTACTCTGTTTTCTTTTAGTCCTTCACAGCTTAGGGTATCCAGTGCTAAAAGAAAACAGCCCTAATAGGTGGGTATTAAGTTCGAGTTTAGCCGCTAAAATCCTCATTTTTTCACGATTACTTTTCTTTAGTAATCCATTTTAATGAATACAAACTTTGTGCAAATTTACTTTGGGATATTCCCCATCAAGTTATAATGAAATCTGCAACAAATATGTATAATTTTATGACTTTTTTACTGATTTAGTTTTCACTTTAGTGAAAATTAGCGGCTAAACTCGAACTTAATACTCACCTAATGAGAAAAATTTGCAAAATAAACGGCGATGCCAGATTGAATTTTATGGAAAATAATTTTTAAAATGTATAGGCCATTTTCAAGTAATTGAAATAATTGAGATCTGGTAATATTAGCATTTGACAGTAACGTAAGCCATGCGAAAGAACGAAAGGAAGTTAGAGAAACCCAAATCTAGACGAAAGTGAGTGACTGCCGTTCGTTCGCAATTGCTTTCGTTCGGATATCAGAAATAGGCTGTTAAGTTCGAGTTTAGCCGCTAAAATCGTCATTTTTCACGATTACTTTTCTTTAATAATCCATTTTAAGGAATACAAACTTTGTGAAAATTTACTTTGGGCAATTTCCCATCGAGTTATAATAAAATTTACAACAAATATGTACAATTTTATGCCTTTTTTTACTGATTTAGTTTTCACTTTAGCGTCTAAACTCGACCTTAGTACTCACCTATAAGGTGGGTATTAAGTTCGAGTTTAGCCGCCAAAATCGTAATTTTTCACGATTACTTTTCTTTAATAATCCATTTTAAGGAATACAAACTTTGTGAAAATTTGCTTTGGGCTTTTCCCCATCAAGTTATAATAAAATTTGCAACAAATATGCATAACTTCATGCATTTTTCTTACTGATTTAGTTTTTACTTTAGCGATTTTAGCGGCTAAACTCGAAATTAATACTCACCTTATCTCAAAAATTTCCAGATTTCAGTCTCTTTCTGACTGTGAACGTGAGAAAGCGTGCGTAGACAACTTCCTCTATTCCATTAAACCATATATTAAAATTACTATTTAAAAATATGTCTAAATCATTAATCGAATCTAAATTATCGTTTGAAATGGACAATAACAAACCTTTAAACATCCTATCAGTGGGACCAAAATATTTAATAATGTCAAGAATCAACAGTGACGAAACTCTCAAAAACATTTCACCTTTTCTAATTAAAAAGGTTATTGATGGTGTTTGTGGACAAATTGACATGTGTAAAAAACTAAGAAGTGGAGATTTACTTCTCAAAACAAAAAACAGTACGCAAGCAACTAAGCTTGTAAAATTGATCTCACTCTCCCCATGCATTGAAGTCTCAGTCACTGAGCATAAATCGCTTAATTTCTCAAAAGGGGTAATATACTGCAACGACTTACGAGGTGTCTCTGAGAAAGAGATACCCGATGAATTAATGGTGTTTTCTTTTCTGAAAAAAGTGCTTTGCCTTCATTTTGTCTGTACAGAATGCGCATTTTTAAAATGTTACCAGCAACCTAAAAAATGCTATCATTTCAGCGTGCAGAAAAGAACTCAAAGAAGGAAACAGGGCAATCGCAGGACTCTCGTTTCTTGGCAGTGCTGAAAATGCCCGTAATTTGCCTCTATGCGTGGCGCTATTTTCACAACAGAATTCGAAGCCTTTTCGCACTTTTGCCTGTTTTTTTTTAGAAAAGAACCTAAAAAGTACATTTTCCGGGCAAAATGCACAAAAAGTGCGAATTTTTTACAAGAAAAGAGAACGCCATAAGACAACAAAAGGTAATTGAAGTTAAGAAAATCATAAAAAAGGACGGATATGATCTTGTTGAAACTGGGTTAATCATCGTAACCTTTAATTCAGTTTCTCTACCCGAGGAAATTGAAATTGGTTATGAGTTAACTAGGATCAGACCATACGTTCCACTTCCATTAAGATGCCGTAATTGCTTCCGATATGGACACACAACAAAATTGTGTAACAACGAAAAACTATGCATTAACTGCGGTGAAATTGATCATGTTTTAGAGGGCGAATCATGCAATAAAAACATAAAATGCATAGACTGCAAAGAAATGAATTTCATAGAGTGCTCACATTCAGTTCTTAGCAAATCATGCCCAATTTTCATCAAACAAAAAGAAATACAAGCGATCAGAACACTCAATAAAAGCTCCGTTCGAGAACCCGATAATTTTTGATAATTATTACAAATTTTTACTGGAAGTCGTTCGTTTACACCAAAACGCCAACAAAAGAGAGCCGGAGAGAGACTACATTTGACAGTTATGAGATAGAGAAATTGCAAGTTTTTGCTAGAGATTTTCCCCCCAGTAAAATCTTGCAAACCATAGCATAGTTTGCCAGCTGGTTTATGATAACAAACAAAGTACCAATACAATGTACATGTTCGGCAACTACGATTGGAAGTTAAATATACAGGATTCGTTTTTATACCCTCCACCATAGGATGGGGGTATATTAACTTTGTCATTCCGTTTGTAACACATCGAAATATTGCTCTAAGACCCCATAAAGTATATATATTCTGGGTCGTGGTGAAATTCTGAGTCGATCTAAGCATGTCCGTCCGTCCGTCCGTCTGTCCGTCCGTCCGTCTGTCCGTCTGTCCGTCCGTCTGTGGAAATCACGCTAACTTCCGAACGAAACAAGCTATCGACTTGAAACTTGGCACAAGTAGTTGTTATTGATGTAGGTCGGATGGTATTGAAAATGGGCCATATCGGACCACGTTTACGTATAGCCCCCATATAAACCGATCCACAAATTTGGCTTGGGGAGACTCCCGGAGCAGCAAAATTCATCCGTTCCGGTTGAAATTTGGTACGTGGTCTTAGTATACGGTCTCTAACAACCATGCAAAAATTGGTCCATATCGGTCCATAATTATATATAGCCCCCATATAAACCGATCCCCAGATTTGACCTCCGGAGACTTTTGGAGGGGCAAAATTCATCCGATACGGTTGAAATTTGGTACCTGATGTTAGTATACGGCCTCCAACAACCATGCAAAAATTGGTCCATATCGGTCCATAATTATATATAGCCCCCATATAAACCGATCCCCAGATTTGACCTCCGGAGCCTCTTGGAGGGACAAAATTCATCCGATCCGGTTGAAATTTGGTACCTGATGTTAGTTTACGGCCTCTAATAACCATGCAAAACTTGGTCCATATCGGTCCATAATTATATATAGCCCCCATATAAACCGATCCCCAGATTTGACCTCCGGAGCCTCTTGGAGGGACAAAATTCATCCGATCCGGTTGAAATTTGGTACCTGATGTTAGTTTACGGCCTCTAATAACCATGCAAAACTTGGTCCATATCGGTCCATAATTATATATAGCCCCCATATAAACCGATCCCCAGATTTGACCTCCGGAGCCTCTTGGAGGAGCAAAAGTCATCCGATACGGTTGAAATTTGGTACATGGTGTTAGTATATGGTCTCTAACAACCATGCAAAAATTGGTCCATATCGGTCCATAATTATATATAGTTCCCATATAAACCGTCCCCAGATTTGACGTCCGGAACCTCTTGGAGGAGCAAAAGTCATCCGATACGGTTGAAATTTGGTACATTTTGCCTCTAACAGCCATGTAAAAATTGGTCCATATCGGTCTTTAGTTATATATAGCCGATGACTTATTACACAAAAATTGGTCCATATCGCCAAAAATAATCTACCAAAACTTTATTTCCATAGAAAATTTTGTCAAATTTTATTACTATAGAAAGTTTTGTCAAAATTTCATTTCTATAGAAAGTTTTGTCAAAAGTTTATTTCTATACAAATGTTTGTCAAAATTTTATTTCCATAGAAAATTTTGTCAAAATTTTATTTCTATAGAAAATTTTGTAATCTACCAAAACTTTATTTCCATAGAAAATTTTGTCAAATTTTATTACTATAGAAAGTTTTGTTAAAATTTCATTTCTATAGAAAGTTTTATCAAAAGTTTATTTCTATAGAAATGTTTGTCAAAATTTTATTTCTATACAAAATTTTGTCAACATTTTATTTCTATAGAAATTTTTGTCAAAATTGTATTGCTATAGAAAATTTTGTCAACATTTTACTTCCATAGAAAATTTTGTCAACATTTTATTTCTATAGAAAATTTTGTCAAGTTTTTATTTCTATAGAAAAATTTGTCAAATTTTTATTTCTATAGAAAATTTTGTCAAAATTTTATTTCTATAGAAAATTTTGTCAAGGTTTCATTTCTATACAAAATTTTGTCAAAATTTTATTTCTATAGAAAATTTTGTCAAACTAGATTATATACGTATTTAATCGGCCTTTTTTTGTTTAATATATACCCCGTATGGGCTAACTTACAATTTAGAAGACAGTGTTAAAAAGTTTTACGATACCTTGCCATCGGCAAGTGTTATCGCAACCCAAGTAATTCGATTGTGGATGACAGCCTTTAGTAGAAGTTCCTACGCAATCCATGGTGGAGGGTACATAAGATTCGGCCTGGCCGAACTTACGGCCGTATATACTTGTTTGTTTTCAATGTTTTAGCAGCTGAAATTTTCAATGTGCAAATAGTTACTGGATACCGTTCGTGTACTTTTCAGCAATTTTAAGCAAAGAGTGTAAAATACACTCTTATTCTCTTGCTAGTTTTTACTGGATATTTTTTACTGGAAAAGTACGCGAACAGACCTAAAGTCGACAACAAAACAGCACATAAAATCTATAAACAACGCCACCCAACTGACAGTTCTTACTCAGCAGCAGCAAGAACTGTTACTAGTTATGATTCTACTTTTGAACAGCCAACCTTTTCTAAAGTCCATAAAACCAACAACACAGATAATCCAAAGAGCAATGAGAAACAAAAAACACCATTAAAACAACTAACTCAACCACCCTCATTATCTAACCCTGAGAAGACAAACCAAAGCAAAGCAATTATTGTTCCAAGGAACACTTCTAAGCGAGTGAGACGAGAACTAAAAAGCAACATATCTAATAACAAACCAAAAAAGGTTTGCAAAAACAACGAGAGTGATGAGACTTATACAGATGAATAAAATTCAGCCAAGAGATTGAAAACAACATGATGTAAAGCTGACAGTTAAACCGTTCGCCACTCCGATGAGAGCTTCATGGAATCTCTTACCTCTTATCACATATAATAAACACGATATTTTTGTAATACTCCATAAATCGTTTATACTCTTACACCTTTTCCATTATCATATTCTTTATTTACTCTTAAGTAGTTCCCATATAAATCAATCACACAAAGTCAACGATTTTTTAATGTTTTTCTTTTTTTTTTATATATACATTTTAAATGACTTTGAGAATTCTTCAATGAAATATAAAGGGTTACATAAATAATTATTGTGAACTACAAACAATTTTAAAAAAGCATAAACCTCATATACCCTGCCAACATTTTTTGAATTTGGGGACTCTTTTGAGAATCCCCACTACGTCGAAAACAATTATATACGACATCAAAAACTCGTCGGAAAAGCGCCGTCACTATTGAGAAGTTGTACCACGCCAAGTTACTACAAAAATGTTTCGCATGAGTGCAATTATTAGGTGCCTTTATAGATCAATTTAGAACGACGCCAATAAGGGCCCTCCAAACAATCAGAAAAGTGCATTTTAAGATAGTTGTAAAAGAATCATTGTGGTCGAGTAAAACACGTTTGTTTAGATATTTATTAATTTGATTAAACATTTACAAATTCTTAAAAATATAACATTTATACCACTATCACATTACATTTAACATAATTTTTGGCATTAATGATGATGTTGAGTTACAAGTAGCGAGTTACATGTTGCTGCGTCTATCAACCAGTGTTTTTATTCCATGGAGGCAGCGTGTCTGTAAAATATCTGAAAAACAATCACTTTATTCCATTTGGAAAATCACCAAATTGTTCACCAATATACCTTTCACAATTTTAAGCGTATAATCTATGTTTTCAGAACTTTATTTTCGTTTTTATTTAATTAAAATATAACAAGCTGGTTGCGCTTGGCGTTTCACAAAAAAATGGCTTTTTTAACAGTAGGGATGGCAAATTACTTGCATGTACTTTTTGATGTACCTTTTCATGATGGTTGAAGTGACATTTACGAGTCTGTGGTAACGATGAGGTTGAAATGGAACTTTGAAATGCTGGCAGGGTAATAACTTTGCAGGAAACACACTTTAAACTAAATATGCCCGTACCTGTTCCAATTAACTATTGCCTTTATATGTCAAAGAATTCTGCTCTACTCATTCATAACTCTATTCAACACCAACTCGTCGACGTATACGACGATTTCGACTCCATTGCTGTGAAAGTCTTCTCGAAAATGACGTTTAAATTTTTTCTACTTATATTAACCCAGCAAAATCTTATAATATCTGCAATCTGCAACAGCTTTTCAACTCGTCGCATTTTCCACTTATAATTACAGGTGACATGAATTGCTGGCACCCGTTATGGGGCTCAGGCTCTAACAATTTAAAGGGCAATATTTGGCACAAATTTATTCCACAGTCAGATCTTATGGTTTTAAATGACGGCTCACCCACACATTTTTCCACACACAAAACCTTCACCAACATAGACCTTACAATAGCATCTCCATCTTTAGCAATCCATTCAAAATGGGAAATTGAATCAGATCTTTATGGTAGTGACCATTTCCCCATTCTCACAACACTGTTTTCAGGCAACAAACCACAGGAAGATATCCGCTACAAACCATTTTTCAATACTAGAAAAGCGAATTGGGCCCTATACGAGACCCTAACCGATGAGTATAGCTATGATAGACCTAGAAGCGCTAACATTCATAAGGAGACAGCCAATATTCAAAAGATAATAATACAGAGTTCCAATCGTGCAATTCCACGATTTCCTCTATATAAAGATAAACCTTTCGTCCCATGGTGGAACCGCACCTTAAATGAATTGAAACGGGAAAGAAATTGCCTTTTTTATAAATTTAGGAACAATATTACTGACGAAAATCTAACTAACTATCGTAGGGCCAACGCCATTTATAAAAGGGAACTTAAGAAATCTAAAAGACTTGCCATTGACAAGTTCACTTCACAGGTCAACAATCTCACTCCTTCAGAAAAGATGTGGTCCAACATTCGTAGATTTTGTGGTATAAAACCAAGGAACTCCATACACTGCATACAAAGTGACAATATGGTCCTAACAGAAAAATCTGATATAGCCAATGCCTTTTGCGACCATTGGAATGAACTCGCAAGGGACGATAGTTTTCCGCAAAACTTTCAGAAATGCAAAAGTGACGCCATCCAGCAAACCATTAATCTTACACCTTGCAAAATATCGGCCTCAATCGAAAAAGATTTTACTTACATAGAATTTTGTAGTGCGCTATCTAGGCTGAAGGGCAAAACTCCGGGTATTGACTGCATAACTTATGAGATGATTAGAAAAGCTGGACTTTGTCTAAAGAAAAGGCTTTTAGACCTCTATAATTCTATACTTGACTCGACTATACCACATGTATTTAAACTGAGTATTATTATTCCAATATTAAAACCAAAGAGCGATAAAACCCTATTAGATTCGTATCGTCCAATTTCTTCAAACACTTGTTTTTCCAAACTGTTGGACAAATTGGTTGCCAATAGGCAACCAATAGGTGGTTTCTCACGACCAAAAAGCTCATAAACAACAACCAATTCGGATTCAGAAGAGGTAAATCCATTGCAGACCCTTTAGTCTACATGGATTACTTAATACAGAGCTGCCTTACGACAAGTAGACATTTATCCTTGATTTCTTTGGATTTCACAAAGGCCTTTGATAAAATTGGTGTACATACTATTTTAAAGCAGTTACAGGAATGGAATATTGGGCCAAGGATATATAATTACAAAAAGAATTTCCTGTCGAATAGAAAAATTAGAGTCAGAGTCAATACGCATTACTCTATCTCTCGAGATCTCTCGAATGGTATACCTCAAGGATCTCCACTTTCAGTTATTCTTTTCTTAATAGCTTATGACAAGCTTTCTCAGACTATAAAACTGCACAAAGATATTGATTTCGTTGCATATGCCGACGATTTTGTAATCATAAAGAAGATGAATAGAAGCAACAAGGGTTCCGTCAATCTAGACAACCTCTTGAATGATATAGAGAGTTGGTGCGCTTTTTCCGGGGCACAAATTTCTCTCCATAAATGCAAACACCTACACGTCTGTAAAAAACAAAACTGCACCCCAATACTGAGCTGTAACAATTTTCAGATACCGTCTGTCGATAACCTAAGAATTCTAGGAATTATCTTCAACAAGCGTTACAATTGGAGACCCCATATTGAACGACTGTCTCTTTCTATTAACAATAGCCTAATGCTATATTCCCACTGACTCGTTTTCCTCGTTCGTTTTTCTAAAACATTTCACCGTTCATACCGAGTTGAGATGTTTTAAGTTTGACGGTTGCCATGGAAATTCGAAGTTCCCATTTTCTTTAAATTCAAATATACTCACCGCTTGTTCAAATAAATACCGCGGTCTCAAAGGGAAAACATTTTTTTAAGTTATTTTCACGTCCCTATGGTCTCCAAAGCCTTTCTTTATTCATTTTTTCTATGAAATTTATTTTAAAAATTTGACATATATTTTGAAATGAGTATGTTCAGTCAGAGCATATTCCAAATTAGGGGCGTTTAAATTATAAAAGTAACGTGTTTTGGAGGAAAACTTGTGTTTTTAACATGATTTTTTGTATGGGGAAAACGACTCGTTTTGAAATGCTTATAAAGGGAAAACATCTCAAACCCCAAAACATGCTTGGTGAGAACGCCGTATAAATGTTTTAAAATGTCTTTCAAATAGAAAATTCCAATGTAACACATTTTCTCTGATCTCAATTATAAAATCCTTAATTCTTCCTAAGATAATGTATGGTCTATACCTCTATGGGGATACATCCAAAGCTAACCTAAATAAAATCAAGACGGTTTACAACTCGGCTATTCGTATCGCACTAGGTTCCCATCGTACATCGAGAATCTCGAACATGTTGTTTGAGTCTGGACTTTCATCTATCGAAGACATTAGAGATATGGTTTGCGCTAAATTGTTTAAAACAATTCTGGTAAACGATGGTTCTCCCCTTCCATCCCTTCTCAAGAGGGTAAAAAAGAATAAGAAATTTGGAAAGTTGAACTCTGCCCTCAACCGAATAGTGACACTATGCGACTCATGGGATATACCATACAATCAAACTGTTGCTAGGAAAAACGAACCTTTCTGGAAATTTGATGCCTCGACTGTAATTACCTCACTTCGTACTCACACAAAGGAGCACACCCCACCGGAGCTCTATAGACAACATTTCTGCAATATATTAGACCAATTGACGGGTTACAAAATCATTTATACTGATGGCTCCAGGGCTAACGGAAACACTAGTTACAGCGTTAAGGCCGGTACTATGTTCATTCTTGCGAAAAATTTTTATGGAAACCCATTGGCGGAGCTAGAAATTTTCTCTGGGGGGGGCATAGCCCCCCCCCAGACACCCTTCAAAATTTTGTCAAAATTTCCGAAGCGATAAATTACGCCTACTGATAAAACTATACATCCTCAATTTTATTGCGGTGTTAAAGGCAATATGCAGCAAAATCAATCAAAAACAAAAAAAAAACTCAATCACAAAAATTAGTTGTATCAATTAATTTTTTAATTGGCTTTGATGATTGATACTATCATTTTTTTTGATTGAATACATTTCAATTAAAAACAAGTAAGTAAAGTTTAAAGTCGGGCGGAGCCGACTATATTATACCCTTCACCACTATGTAGACAAACATTTGTGTTACCATCTCAACTACTTAAAATTTGCTGGGAACTATATAAAGGTTTGCAGATACAAATACTTTTAATGGAAACAATTTTTTGTACTTCTACAAAAACTCTAGAATTAAAATTTAAATCGGCTAACGCCCTGGGATGATACACAATGTTAGTAAAAAATATGGGAAATATGAAGCGAGAGAAATTTTAATGCAATTGTACAAAAGAGATTTATGATTTTTCAGGCGATACATATGTATTCGAGATATAGGACAATTAGAGTAATATTTACAATTTTTGCTACTCAGCAGTGGCGATTTTACAAGGATATTGGTTAGATCTCGCCAAGATATGTGTAGGGCGACTTGGAGCCTTATTTAAAACTCATCCGTTCTGTGGAAATTTTGGCATTGCAGTGTGTAGGATATGGCTAAGATATGGGGAAATCATCACAGAATTTTGTGTAAACTGTGAGAATTTTGGCCATATTTGTATTCTCTGTGGAAACTATCCAGTCAATTGGAGGAAAATCCCATTGAAAATGGGTCTAAAATATGAAACAGTCGACCATATTTCCCCAACTCTGGTGTACGTATATATGGGAGCTATATACAATCTGAACCAATTTTGACTAAATTTGACATGCATAGTTAGAATAATAATTCTGCTATCTATGCGAAATTTCACGTAAATGGGAGTATAACTTTGGGCCCCCTGGTCATATGAGTGCAAATCGGACGGGAGATATATATGGGAGCCATATCTAAATCTGAATCGATTTCAACCAACACCCAGAAAAAAGTGACCTCTTCTTTAAGTTAAAATGAACTTATTGTGAAGAAAATTGAACTTCGTATAGCGCCAAAGACATTTTTATTTGTTTGAACGATATGATTTTCGTAGAAATTAGGTAGAATGCATTACATACATTAGTTAACATCTTCCTATATTTATGTACCACTATACTACAGAATGAAAAAATTTAACTGAATTGAAGTCATATATGGAATGATTTTATTGAACATTTTTCATTCATTTGGATAAATCTTACATATTTGTGGTAAACCTTTTACTTCAAAATTAGAACTGCTTATCTTCGTTTTTAAATAGAATTTTATTTATTTATAAAGGCAATTTTTTCTTCAATAAAAGACATGTTTTATTAATATATTAAATATATTTATTTAGAATCAACAGCATCGACTGGCCTTGAAATATTAAAACACATTTTTTTCTTCTTCTAGTACCTTTAACTTTGAATAAGTTGCTGCTAGCAATTTTGTCTACCTTTTACAATTTCAATACCTACAAATATAAACAAAAAATCTTAAACCAATTTTTTCACAAAAGGTTAGCGTCACTGAATATTACCTGATAATCGAAGATTCCAAAATGAAGTCGAATGAAGGGGTTGTTATTCTGCTGGTGTTTTCTTTTTTATAAACCAATTTTCAAAAAACAAAATTTTACTCACTAATTTAAAATAACAAATATTTTATATATTTTATTTGTTTTTTATTATATTATATTTATTTTTTAACAATCTCTCCGTATACCATAACAACGCGATTCCAACTAAAAAACAACCCACGCGCAAACATATCGATGACAGGTATCGATTACAGGCAGATAAAAGAAATGTAGGAAATTTTCCTATATTCTAATAAATGTGTTTCCTTAAGTTTTGAAAGGATTGAATACTTCATAGTAGGAATATAAATAAATATAATAAATAAATAAATTTATCATTTTATAAGAAACTTTACTAAATTTGAAGAAACTTGGTTTAAGTTAGATTTTTGTTTATTTTTACGAATGCTTTGTTATCAGTGAATAAAATTTTCTTGTTCAGTAGTAAATTCTTATACCCAGCGAAGAAAACAGTATTAGTAAAATTACATGCTTTATTCTAGTTAATGAACTATTCCTAACTGCTTTCAGTTTAGGATTTTTTTACTGAAACAAGTAAATTTTATTATTTGACTCAAAAATTTAACTGAATGGAAATAAAATGGCTAAACTAAATTGATGAACATTTTTTCCTTTAATTTCGAAGACACTTTTTTCTGGGTGAAATTTGGCACAATTACCTATACTACTAAACGTACTCCTTGTTGAAGCAAATCACGGCAAAACCCTGGATTTTGAGGCCATATAAGTTCAAATCGGACGAAAGATATATATGGGAGCTATATCTAAATTTGAACCGATTTCAATCAAGTGTACCAAGCATTGGTAGAATGCCAATTCTACCCTCTGTGCAAAATTTCATGAAGATCGGTAGTAAACTTTGGGCTCTGTGGTCATATGAGTCTAAATCGGACGAAAGATATATATGGTAGCTATATCTAAATCTGAACCGATTTGGCTGATATTTTGCAGGATTTGCGAGATTCATTAAATATTTGGATGTACGGTATTTCAAGAAAATCGGTTGATAAACACGCTAACTATGACCACATCGTAGATAATTATATATGGCAGCTATATCTAAATCTGAACCGATTTTTTCCAAAACCAATAGCAATTGTCTCTGTCTCAAGAAACGGCCCTATGCCAAATTTGAGGACGATCGGACTTAAATTGCGAGCTGTACTTTGTGCACAAAATTACATATACAGACAGACGGACGGACAGACAGACAGACAGACGGACATCGCTAAATCGACTCAGATTTTAATTCTTACCCGATCGGTATACTAAAAGATGGGTCTATGACCACTATTTCTTGTCGTTATATACAAATGCACAAACTTATTATACCCTGTACCATAGTAGTGGTGAAGGGTATAATTAATTAGATCAATTAATTTCATGGTTGAAGACAAAAAATATTTTATTGTGTGTGGGAGCCGGTTCCACGACACCGCTATAAATAATCAAATAGCAACTTACCATTATTTACACCCTCAAAAAAAATCGCTTCTTTAACATATGTTCCAAACATATTTTGCAGGAAGCACATATATTATTGCATACTGCCGAAACATTAATATGTTTGTTTTATGTGAACATATTATATGTTTGGAAGCATTTTGAGCCAAAAATATTATATGCTTGGAAGAATTTTTCCCAAACACGATTGTGCTCATTCCCTAACATACTCGTAATTTTCACTTCCACCAAATTGTTTAGTTATTGGCACCTTTCTCTGTAATACAAATAATGTTGAATAAATTATTCACTTTTATAAATTTTTTAAATTTTACCTTTCGCCTGCACGGAGAATCGAACCGAGGACCATACAGTTTGTAAGCCAACACACTATCCACTGGGCTACGTAGCTGTTATAGTCACCAGTAGATAATTATCGTTTTAAGTTACATTTATATAGCATAGTTTGCAGCGCCCACGAGCCCATGCAAACATAACATTATTTAACAGAAACATACATATTTTTGCCACGTGGAGCAGTGGTTAGCATGTCTGCCTTGCATGCAAAGGGTCGTGGGTTCAATCCCTGCTCCAACCGAACATTTTTTTTTTTTTTAATTTACACATTTATATTTATACTATATTAATTTTTTTAAATGAAACATCGAAATGTGCGTTATTAAAGATTTATAGTCAGTAACAGTGCTTGATATAAACGAAATTGAATGATTTTTGGATAAAATATTATTTTTTATTGCAAAAATAACAATCTTGTAATAAAAAACTGTTTTTGTACAAAACTTTAAAATTTGGAAGGAATTCAAAAACTAACAAAAGAAGAACGTGGAGTCGAGTATAAACATACATACATAATTTTATAATATAAACATAAATTTATTTAGGAGTGAACAGTTTTTTACTAGCATTTAACACCATCGCTCTAAAATTCCTTTTATTTTTCTTTAATAATTCATTTTAAAGAAAATAAACTTTTTAAATTGTTTTAGCTGTAAAACTCGAACTTAATGCCCGCTTTTATATTTGATGGTGTCCGTCAACTCCTCGTGGACTACTTTTTAATAAAGAGAAACTAAACTTTGTTTTTTTTACATTTTACTGTGTAATTTTTCACTATTTCCTCCTTATTTCATTTTACTGTCCCAACTCTAAATAGACTATAGTGCCCTTTCGTTATTTTTATGAAGACCCCTGATTTCTTGTAACAAACCAAGAAAAAAATTGTGCCCATCATGCCAAAATAATAAACAAAACACATGTCCACACATACATAAAATGCTGCTCTCAAGGCGAAAACATATGCTGTTTGTTTTTCAAATGTCTATTCTCCTGGTTCCGAATGTCTATTCTCTTTATTCAAATTAAATATTATTTAGACTTAAGCATATCAAATTTTTGGCCTTATTGATTCTTTCGCTGTGTTATGTTGATATCTTTCGTCAACTCTCCCGGTTTCCATCTCTATTTCTCTCTATACTCTCTCTGTCGCTTTGAATAAAATATCACAACATATGTATGTTTAGTTGAAATTTGTAAATGTATATATGTTTGTATTCACACATATGATTTTTATGAAACATTCATGCCCCAAACATAATATATTCTAACATATTAACATAGATGTCCCAAACATTTAGTGTTAGTTTAGGAAAATTACATGTTCGCACTTAAATATATTGTGGTTTAAAATCGTGCCCGAAACACATTTTGTTTATATCGGAACATATGAAAAACATATTTTTCTAACAGTGTAATATAACAAAAAATAAAAGCATTGCTTTAAGTATGTGTTTGAAAAATATTTTATTTAAAATGTGTGTTTTAAAACAGGACTAGAAATCATAAAGCAAAACATAAACTTAACATATTCATCGTGTATAAAAAATACTAAGAATAAAAAATTAAATAAAAGGCAAAAAATAAATTGAATATTATAAAACGTCTATCTTCGATTAGTTTTTAAAAATTCTCTGAGAACAGAATACAACGAAGCAACTGTCGAGAGCAGCGGTGCCAACTCTGTGGATTTTTCGTGATTTTGACGATTTTAGATGGTAAATTGGGCATGTGACGATTTTTGATTTTAATCAACGTAGTTATAAATTGACTATTTTTGAAAATGTGCGTCTCAAGTTTCCTTTTAGTGTTTTTATTACGTGTTTTTAGTTGTAATGTAAATATCAATACTAAAAAATATGCTTAACATACTCTCTCTGCCACAATCTTAATTGGATTAAACACATCGCAAAGCTTGAATTAAAATATAAAACAACTGTAGCTTTGATTATTCTGGGGGGGGCAAGAACTATTCTGGGGGGGCATAGCCCCCCCCAGCACCCCCCTAGCTACGCCAATGTGGAAACCATTATTTCGCACATAGAGAGCGGCGTTTTTTTAGGTAGCTTGGAGCGCTATTTTACAGGGAGCGATATTGGATTAAGTTGGTGGTTGTTGCTTGTTTTTACAAAATAACATTTTATTTTTCCTTGGGCAATTGATCTGCTATTCCTTTGATCCTTTGTATAGTTTCGGAACAAAAATATGGTCCGTGTTTGATTTATAAATCCGCACAAATAGTTTTTAATAAATAAATTATTTCTTAATTCACATTGCAAATGGCGCCGTGCTATAAACGTCAGTTTTTCAACACGAAAAAACAAAGTATCACAAATGGAAAAAATTTGGCAAATTTTTCGCATTTTTTGGTTTTGTATGGAGTTTCAACGCGAAAACCGAACAGAGTACCGGCCTTTAAGGCCGTGAATTAAGAAATAATTTATTTATTAAAAACTATTTGTGCGGGTTTATAAATCAAACACGGACCATATTTTTGTTCCGAAACTATACAAAGGATCAAAGGAATAGCAGATCAATTGCCCAAGGAAAAATAAAATGTTATTTTGTAAAAACAAGCAACACCACCAACTTAATCCAATATCCCTCCCTGTAAAATAGCGCTCAAAGCTACCTAAAAAAACGCCGCTTTCTATGTGCGAAATAATGGTTTCCATAAAAAATTTTCGCAAGAATGAACATAGTACCGGCATTTATAGACAACAACGAGGTCTTCACCGTTTCAATTTTGCCCAGTTATACATGTAGTTTCACATCGGAAATTATAGCTATATACAGGGCTGTACAACACGCGAAAAGAACTAATAAAAAATATGCAATAGTTTCTGATTCATTGTCTGCCCTTGAATCAATTTCAAATGTAAATAACGATGACTTATACCCTAGTGCCATAAGGGATATATTGATCCAACAGAACTCTAAGTGTAAACTTATTTGGATACCAGGACACTCTGGTATTTTGGGCAATGAATTGGCTGATAAGGCCGCCAAGTCGGCCTGCAAGCGGCCCATTCTCTCATCTATCAACTTGTCAACTACGGACATTAGGAGGCACATTTTGTCGATAATTGGAGCCAGGCGGGATGCCATTTGGAACGAAACCTCTGATTGGTATAAAGCCTGTAACCCAAAAAAATACCCCCTGTCATGCTACCTCAGAAATGACACTTCTCTATCGAGAAGAGAGCAGGCAGTCATTATTCGTTTGAGGCTCGGACATTGTAAACTCACGCATGACAATGTCTTGGACAAAAGTAAGAGAAATTCTTGTGAATTGTGCAAGAATCCGTCTACAGATATGACACATTTGGCATTACATTGCCCCAAAATGAAAGAGCTCGAAAAAAAATCTTGCAAGGAAATAGTCTATTGGAACTTTTAAAAGATCTCGATAGCTCAGATATAAAAATTGACTTAATCAAATTCCTGAAAGATAGTAATCTTTACCAATCCATTTAGAATTGTATTTATTCAACAATTTCAACAATTCGTATTCTATAACATATAATATATATAACAATTACATATTTTTTCTCTTTTAATTTTTTGGTAATTTTTATAATAATATATTATAGTTCACACCTGTATTTTTTTAATGAATTTTCGTCAATAGATGTCTAGAACCACAAACTTGTATAAAATACTATAATAAACTTATATACACAGTCGCTAAAGCTTAAGACCTCCGTTGTCATAGCTTTATCCTTTATGCTTGTAATTTACTTATAAGTATAAATATGAAATAAATAAATAAATAAATTTCCAGATTTTTTAAATATTCTAAGTAATAAATGTCAATAGTTTTTATTAAGCTTGGGGTCTTAGTTATCCTTTATTTAGTTTTAATTCATCGTTCCTAATATTTCACTGAATTGCTTCTTCAGAGGCAATTTGATATATGAAACAATGATCACACAAAACAATTCTTGTTATAATGTAGCATCACTGCTTTATCTATTCAGTCCATTGTGATACCACATTAACTAAATGTACCCATTACATATTCCCAAAGATAATTGAGTATAACAAGATTAAGCATTGTGCTCTTATAAAGAGAAAACAAATGTCAAGGTGTAGAGGGCTATGAGAAAAAATTGTTTTATTTGTCAATTTTTTCCAAAGCAGCTCTGCCCAGGAATAAATTCAAAACGCCAATATTCACATAAAACCATAATGAATATTCGCTTTAAAATACACATACGTTTTATTTTAATTTTCTACAATCGTTTTGGTATTGCTTTTGTGGGTTTTTATTCAGAAATTTATGAAAAACACAAATGTTATGATATTTTCCGACGCAAACGGCAGTACATTTGAGAGACACGTCGACGCAAACTTTATGATATTTTGTTGGCAGAGTCCTCTGGTGCTTCAGTTTTGCTATGACAAGACTGCATCTTCTTCTCAATTTTTTTGATATTCCTTCTGTTCAACCAACCAGATTGTTCCAAAAACATTGGCAGATTGCTTAAGTTAAATTCTTCCAGGCCCGCCAGTAATCTAAAGCTATGTGCCCCTAAAATCCGCTTACGCCTTACACAAAAAGCAGGACACTCACACAAGAGATGTTTAATTGATTTCTTTTCCTCCGCATCATGTCAGCTCATACCTCGAAAGTGTACGAAAAAATGTTCGTTTTTGTTCTACCCAAATTATATATCGCCTATCAGCGACTCGTTATAGCAGATATCAGGAGTGAAATCTGACGTCTTGAGAACACTGGCATATCTAGTGTGCGGTTTAAGTTTAAATGACGTCATAAAGGGTGATTCTTTTGAGGTTAGGATTTTCATGCATTAGTATTTGACAGATCACGTGGGATTTCAGACATGGTGTCAAAGAGAAAGATGTTCAGTATGCTTTGACATTTCATCATGAATAGACTTACGATCTGCCACAACGTCGAATTTTCAGTGAATGGGCCCTAGAAAAGTTGGCAGAAAATCCGCTTTTTTATCGACAAATTTTGTTCAGCGATGAGGCTCATTTTTGGTTGAATGGCTACGTAAATAAGCAAAATTGCCGCATTTGGAGTGAAGAGCAACCAGAAGCCGTTCAAGAACTGCCCATGCATCCCGAAAAATGCACTGTTTGGTGTGGTTTGTACGCTGGTGGAATCATTGGACCGTATTTTTTCAAAGATGCTGTTGGACGCAACGTTACGGTGAATGGCGATCGCTATCGTTCGATGCTAACAAACTTTTTGTTGCCAAAAATGGAAGAACTGAACTTGGTTGACATGTGGTTTCAACAAGATGGCGCTACATGCCACACAGCTCGCGATTCTATGGCCATTTTGAGGGAAAACTTCGGAGAACAATTCATCTCAAGAAATGGACCGGTAAGTTGGCCACCAAGATCATGCGATTTGACGCCTTTAGACTATTTTTTGTGGGGCTACGTCAAGTCTAAAGTCTACAGAAATAAGCCAGCAACTATTCCAGCTTTGGAAGACAACATTTCCGAAGAAATTCGGGCTATTCCGGCCGAAATGCTCGAAAAAGTTGCCCAAAATTGGACTTTCCGAATGGACCACCTAAGACGCAGCCGCGGTCAACATTTAAATGAAATTCTCTTCAAAAAGTAAATGTCATGGACCAATCTAACGTTTCAAATAAAGAACCGATGAGATTTTGCAAATTTTATGCGTTTTTTTTTTAAAAAAAGTTATCAAGCTCTTAACAAATCACCCTTTATTTGCTTGGTGTCGTTAAAACCCTTGCAATTCTCTCATCGAACATTTGCCATCATAACAGCCATCTCTCGCAGTAAGCTTGTAGGTAGCCAGAGTAGTCTTGGGCAAAATCGTTCACCGCAGTGATTCGGACTCATCGTTCTTTTTGTACAAAGGATCTAGTTCCTTCAAATCGTTCCTTTTCGTTCCGGCTTTTTATATTTGTCATCACTGTCATCTATTAAAGATAGACATGACATTGTTTGTTTACTTTGTACAACGAAGTTCGTGTCCAAATGAAATATACGAAAAATATGGAAAATTGAGTGAATTTACTACAAATATTAATATAGATATAAAAAATAATAAAGAATAAAATGGAGAATTTAAGAAAGTAACTAAACTCAAATTTGGAATGACTGTATCCTAAAAGATTTTTTTTGTGTTTTGCAAAGAGCCCTAAGATGGAAACAATGATCCCATTAAATAGCAGCATGCCAATCAATGATTTAATATACACACGCGTCAAAATGAACAAATTAGCAAATGGTTACTGTCAAATAAAAGTATAGAAATCAAACTGCGATCCGCGGAACGATGGAGAGTAAATTGAAAATAAAATAAATGACAAAAGGAACGATGAGAGCAAAATAGATGGAACTAGTGACAATCGTTCCTTTTGGTGAACCTGGCTTGGTCTTGTATCGTTCGTTCGATACAAGACCAAGCCAGAGGCATACCAACAGATTCTAGTTCCCCTGGAATATGACAGGTAGAAGTTAAACCGTGTCCACAAGGCTTGGGGAGGAGTAGTGCCTTAAGTGTCTTGGCTACTGGCGAGAGAAGGGATACCGGTCTGTACGATTCACCTTTACTCGAATCTATGCTAATGCTTTGCTTTGCTGCAGTAGCGGAATCACTCTTCCCATCTTCCAGACATAGGGTATAATGAGTGATTCCAAGGACAAATTGAGGAGTATGGTCAGGTACTCAACTCCCAGTATTCCCATATGCTTCAGCATTAGCATTGAAATTCCTTCGGTGACTGAAATCCCATCATCCCTTGTAGCGGGGTTCGAGAGGGCTCTCACTGTTGATCACAATTTACCAGTACCTGTGTCTAAGTTACATTGCTTTAGGTGCTCTAACCAAGTATTCCGCTTGTGCTCGTCGACTATGTTACTAATCTCTAGATTTAGTTCACTGATTCTAGGATCAGCAGGGTTAGCACGACGGCGTTCATCACGCTCGTCTGCGAGTCCCGCCGCTTCGGCTGGGAAGTTGGGCCTCACTTGGGAAATTCGAAGAGGTATGAAGCGAGCGGCAGCTGCGTTGATGATGTCCCAGAACGCCCTCTGGGCAACATGAACATGAGAGGGGGACCGGAGCTCACTGAAGCGGCGATCGGTGTATTCTCTGAAGCCTTCCCAGTTGGCTTTCTTTTTATTGATATACGTCCGGCGTTCAGAGGTTATGAAATCGGAGGGTCGGTTAATGGTGAAAATTATGGGGAGGTGGTCCGATCCCAATGGTTGCCGGGTTGCCAGGAAACGTCATTTATCAGACCAGGCGACGCTAAAGATAAATCTGGCAAACTGCTGCAGTCACCCATAATTCTCGTGGGGGCCTCTTCGTTCACCGTACAAAATGTGGAGTCATCTATCTGCTCTGCCAAAGCTATGTCTCTCTGGTCATTACCTAGGAGTGAATGCCAAAGTTCATGGAACAACAATATTGGGTGTAAGATGCTGCGGCGGAGAATAGTCGCATAGTCAGACGACCCACTGCTGCTATCGCTGGCACAGCAACCTGCCACGTAGTCAGTATGACTATTCTCCCGCAGCGATGTTAAGCCGGAGCAGTTCCGGTAATGCACCCACTCCCCGGGATGCACCTTCTCCAACACAAAAAGACGGACGAAACAACACGTACACTGATGTGGCAGCCGCTGGCCAATGTATGGGGTCCATATGGTCAATCCGGTACACAGAACCCGCCGCCGTGGGATTGATGTAGGGATGACGATAAGCTGGTCGGAAATTGAATGAGAATACGCTTGTCAGATCCAATTTGTCAAAAAGCTTGACATTGACAAAAAAACGCTTGATTTTGAACAAAAAACTTCACAAATAAAAACACTCCTACTACAAAAAAATACATATTTTGTCTTCAATCACGAAATTAATTGATCCAATTAATTTTTAATTGAAATGTCATCACCAATCACAGAAATGATAGTATCAATTAAAAAATTAGTTGATACTATTAATTTATGCGATTGATTTTTGTTTCAATGAAAATATTTGTTGAATCAATTAAATTTTTAATTGAATATCTTTTAAAACTCAATTAAGATTTTAATTGGAAAAATTTTCGTGAAATTTTTTTTCTGTGTATTGGGTTTAAATTAATTTTTTATTATTTATTTTTTTTCATAAAAATTATTAGAATAAATATAGCAAATATATCATAAAAAGTAGAAATAATAGAAACAATGTGGAAAAAAACAAAAACTATATAACAATAAAAATCAGTCTTCATATATTTTAAAGAAAACTTATTTTGCCACATATAATTCGTATTCTTAGATACATAATTAATTAATTATCTACCATCTGGTGTTGTTAAAAACATTTGAAAGTTTTTCCAATACTCATTTTTACAATACTCATTTTTTTTATTCAACCGTCGAACTGAACGGACGTGTTTTCTAATAGCGGAGTATTTCATCGTAATAAGTACTTATTACGAATTTCACGTGTGGTGGAAATAATAAACCACCATGCAGCGAAATTCGAAGTCATCCACTGGGTTGCTAACTTCAGGGCCCAGTGGACGGGTAACGACTGAAGTTATAAATTTGGGCAGCGACCAAGAGTCAGGCCCAATTAGTCGACCTGTAGACGGGTCGACTGGCGGTGACACTTTTGCAAGTCGAACCTTTTCTAAGGTGACGACATCAAAAGGAGGCAATCCCTCTCGAAAGAGATTCAAGGAACGAAGAAATGCTTTGTTTATCCTAAAGAAATTAGGATCAGTCGACCCAAGCACGTAGTCGGCTAAGCAAAGCGATTCCTTAAAATGGGCTCAAGGAATTCTTGAAGCTGGAAAAAGGGAACGATCACCGGATGAGCTACCATCCTCTAAACGGGATCAAAGATCGTTTGCCTCGGTTGCAAAAGACAGCCTTGTGATGGCTATTATTAATAAAGGAGCATTGGACGGTATGATTCCAAGGCAAAAATGGGGGGAAATTGAGAACGCGATGTCTGGTGTCTACTCAGAGGTGCGAAAAAAGTTTCCCGGACCAAGTCCTCGACAGCAAGATGCTGGATGGTATCAAGGACGATATAAGTTAATAGCTTTTGCAGACCAGAGGTCTATGGATTGCTTTAAAGCTGCATTGATGCTAATTGGTGAAGTTTGGGAAGGAGCCGCTTTGGAGTTAGTCGATAAAAAAGACATACCGGCTAAACCTAGAGCACATGCATGGATACCGGCAAACCCTCCTGATCCTGAGTCAATACTAGAGAGACTAAAAGAATGTAACCCAGATCTTCCAACCGCCGATTGGAAGGTTGGTCGTTTGGATGAGGTGGATGGACCAAGACGACATGCGGTGTTTATATTAAACATAGAGTCGCTGCCACATCTAGCCCAGACCCAAGGACGCGTAAGTTATGGCTTTCATGATATCCATATGAAGGTATACAAAAGCGATCAGCCAAAGGATACCGAAACGGACAAGCCCACGGTAGAGTCAGCAGTGAAAAAATCTCCTAGCGAAGCCGAAGGAGACATAAAACCTGCAGACTATGGCGAAAATCATATGCGGGAAGTTTCTACAGGCTCAAGCCTCACCATAGCTGAACCGTGGATTGTTGCGAGAGTCACCGAGATCTGCGAAGATGAAGCCCTTGATGACTCAATTGAAGCGGCTGATGTGACGGTGGTTGAAAATTTGGATGGTTCTGCGGTTCCTCCAGATAAGTCTTCACCATTGTAAGGCCGCTTGTGCTGCCTTAAAAGTTCTCCTGATGAAAGGAGACATAGATATAGTTCTTATTCAAGAACCATACATATATAAGAACAAGATCTGTGAATTAAGCACTCCGGGTTTCAAACTTTTGCATAATACCGGTAACGATATAAATCGAGCATGTATAATTGCTAAAAACGAACTAAACTTGTTTCTGCTTCCTTCATTGAGCAATGCAGACACTGTTGTAGCCAGTCTAGAGATATCCACATGCAAATATTGGGTATCTTCGGTCTACATGGGACATGATAGGGATATGCCACCCTGTGCCGTTAAGACCTTAGTTGAGGAGTCACTAAAAAAAAAGACAAAACTCATTATGGGATGCGATGCAAATGCACATCATAGTATTTGGGGAAGTAGTGATACTAATGCAAGGGGAGAGTCGCTAATAGAGTTTATTTTGCGTACTAACCTGGTAGTTTGCAATAAGGGAGATGCACCAACCTTTCAGATTGGCTGTTCGTACTTCAATGACCATATTTCCGCCAAATGTTAGGAAAGCTGATTGGAATAGGTATAGGGAATCGTTCAATTTGATGATACCGGAAATGCCGGAGACAAATATGAGCACTGTGCAAGATATCGAACACGCAGTGGAGCGGATTACGAAGGCCTTCAACATTTCACTGAAAGCTGCTTGCCCTAGAGTAAAGCCAAGGGGAAAAAATCGGCCGCCATGGTGGACTACGGAGTTAAGTAATATGAGGAAATCCTGCAGGAAGCTCTTTAACAAAGCAAAGTCCACAAGAGCTCCGGAGGATTGGGACACTTACAAGATGAATCTGAGAGAATATAAACGAGAACTGAGAAGGTCTCAACAAAACTCTTGGGATGATTACTGTAGCAGTATTGAGAATACGTCAGAGGCTTCCAGACTACGGAAGGTACTAGCATCCACTAACACCGTTCCAGGTTTCATTAAAACATCGGAGGGAAATTGGACAACGTCCAGTGAGGAGACGTTGGAGGTACTTTTGGACACACACTTCCCTGGAAATCAGACGGTTGAACCATGTTCCGGCGGTGTAACAGAGGCTCGGCGATCACTTCCTATCGAGGAAATTGTGTCGGAATCTAGAATAAAATGGGCTTTAAATAGCTTTGGACCATTCAAATCCCCCGGACCTGATGGAATTACTCCGGCGGAGTTACAGGCAGTGGCTGAAAGAAGTATCCCCTGGTTGACGGTGATATATAAACAATGTGTAAACTTAGCATATATTCCAGAAAAGTGGAGGGAAACAAAAGTCGTCTTCATACCTAAAGCAGGAAAAGCCTCTCACTCGAGTGCGAAGGATTTCCGACCAATCAGCTTATCCTCATTCCTACTTAAGACCCTGGAGAGGATGATAGACAGGTATCTTAGAACTAGCGTGGATTCAAGTTTGCTCTCGAAACGACAGCATGCATACTCGAAGGGCAGGTCTACTGAGACCGCATTGCATGAACTGGTCAGCTTTATTGAAAGCTCACTACCTGCAAAGAATACACAATCGTGGCGTTTCTAGACATCGAAGGGGCTTTCAATAATGTCCATCCGAGCTCGATATTAAATGGACTGACAACTCTGAATGTTGATCCAGGTATACTTAGGCTGTTAGACGAACTTCTAATAAAGAGACGTATTTCAGCCACACTAGGGCAAGCAAACATACAAAGGTATGTGAACAGAGGCACTCCCCAAGGAGGAGTTCTATCACCTCTTCTTTGGAATGTTGCTATAAACAACCTTCTGGTTTCTCTAGAAAAAGAAAGGATAAAAGTGGTGGCATACGCAGATGATGTGGCGCTAGCAGTCAGGGGAAAATTCCCATCCACAATCAGAGATATTATACAGAGAGCTCTCCGGATGACTGAGAAATGGGCGAAAGATAATGGTCTTGGTGTAAATCCAGCAAAGATAGAAATAGTCATGTACTGCAAAGATCGCAAAACTCCCACGGTTAGGCCCATTTCCTTAGGGGGTACTGAAATTCCCTTTGGTGAGTGTGCAAAATACCTGGGCGTTATTTTGGACAGGAAGCTGAATTTTAGGCTTAATATTGAAGAGAGGGCGAGAAAAGCCACGGTAGCTTTGTACTCGTGCAAAAAGGCAATAGGGAAAAAGTGGGGACTAAGACCAAAAATTGTGCATTGGCTATACACGGCAGTGGTTAGACCTATAATGCTATATGGTGTTGTAGTCTGGTGGCCGGCACTTCTGAAACCGACTTGTTTAGATAAAGTTCAGCGTATGGCGAGCTTATGTATCTCAGGCGCATTTAGTAAGACAGGAACAGACTCCCTTAATGTCATGCTACATCTATTGCCTTTAGACATTTTGGCCAAACAGTCAGCTGCAACAACGGCTGTGCGGTTGCGCGAGCTATCGCTGTGGTCGGAAAAAATGTACGGTCATAGTTCGGTCCTCAAAGAAATGCCAGATGTGCCTAACGTAGTGGATTACACCCTGGCAAAACCACTTTTCGACAAAAAGTTTGAAACTCTAATTCCCAACAGTGAGGCGTGGTGTACACAGACCCCGGGGAATAAAAGATGTATAGATTTCTATACTGATGGCTCCAAATTGAATGGACAAGTGGGGTTCGGAGTATATTCTAAAGATCTGGAAGTTCGAATAGCGAAAAGATTACCTAATCACTGTAGTGTTTTTCAGGCTGAAATATTGGCAATAAGAGAGGTGGTGAATTGGCTGAGAAGTAATGTTCCAACAAATATTGGCATTAATATATACTCAGACAGTCAACCTGCAATAAAATCCTTGGACTCTGTGTTCCTTAACTCAAAAACGGCCATAGACTGCCGCAAATCTCTCAACGAGATGGCTGAGCAGTACAATATTCACCTAATATGGGTGCCTGGTCATAGGAACATACCGGGGAACTGTGAAGCAGATGTGTTAGCAAGGCTAGGAACTACCTTACATATTCCAGGGGAACTAGAATCTGTTGGTATGCCTCTGGCCACCTGCAAGCTCTTACCGCGTGAGAAGGCTGTTATGATGGCCAATATTCGATGGGAAAATTGCAAGGGTTGTAACGACACCAAGCAAATATGGCCCCATTTAAACTTAAACCGCACACTAGATATGCTAGTGTTCTCAAGGCGTCAGATAGCACTCCTAATATCTGCTATAACGGGTCGCTGCCTGATAGGCGAATTTGCAAAAACTATAGGTGCGAAGTATAATGACTATTGTATAAGCTGTCATGACGTGGAGGAAAAGGAATCAATTAAACACCTCTTGTGTGAGCGTCCTGCTTTTTTGTGTAAGGCGTAAGCGAATTTTAGGAGCATATAGCTTTAGATTACTGGCTGACCTGGAAAACGTTAACTTAAGCAGTTTGTTAATGTTTTTGGAGCAATCTGGTTGGTTCCACAAAAGTAAATAATAGAGAAGGTTCAGTGGGTAAGACAAGAAGTGCCCATATGTAATAGGTACTTTTAGTTAAATGTGGTATCACAATTGACTGAATATTCTCAGTGAGCCTGAAATTTAATCGGGCTGCCACTTTAACCTAACCTAACCTAATACTCATTAAAATTTATTCTTACTAATAGTTCAGCTTTTATTAGATCAAAGGTCTATCTTTGATATATAAATTATATAGAACACTATACGCTTTTCCACGAAAGATATTACTTATTGCTATAGAAAGCACAAATGAGCTACATACCTAAAGATAACTAAATTTTTAAACTATAATGGCACAAAAAAGTATGTATCATATTAGTCCTTATAAATACAATTATAGTTTTATTGACAGTAAAAATATGCTCGTTCGATGTGTGTTTTAGAAATATAAACTTCCTTTTTTAGTATTATTACATATGTAGCTATAGAAAAAATTAACTTACAAAAAACTTGACAAATCACTTTTTCACTTGACACCCATTAAAAAACTTGGTAATCAGGCCCGTCTGGCAACCCTAAGTGACAATGAAACGCGAGTGAGTATGAAAACGACTTTTGTTTCCCTCCACTTTTCAGGAATATATGCAAAGTTTATTCATCCCTTATATACCACCGTCAACCAAGGGATAATTCTGTCAGTCACTGCTTGTAACTTCGCCGGAGTAATTCCATCAGGTCCGGGGGATTTGAATGACCCAAAACTATTGTGGTAAACTCTGTCCGTATACCATTTCTGCCGGGGATGCCTGCAGATCTTCCTTGAAAATAGATCTCAAACCAAGTAATACAACAGGCAGCGCATCGTACCACTTATCTTGTTTCCCACTTGCCACAATGGCCGCTTTTAATTGTCTATGAAATCTTTCCACTATGCCATTTGCCTGTAGATGGTAAGCCGTAGTTGTTATTCTATGATATCCTAATAAGTCAGCCAGTTCAGCGAACACCCTTGACGTAAATTGTTTTCCGCGATCACTGGTTACCTGGAGCGAAACCCCAAAATGGCTGATGTAATTATGAAAAAACGGCCGTTATGTCCCTCAAAGGATATGCTTCCGGCCATCGTGTATGCCTATCGATAACAGTAAGAATGTATTGATGGTTTCTAGATTGTGGCAAAGGTCCTACAATATCAATGTGCACGTGCTCGAATCTCCCATTCGGAATCTCTATTTTGGTTACCGGTGCGCGCGTATGACGATGAATCTTTGATTTCTGACAACTTATGCAAAATTTTGACCAATTATTGATTTCCTTACTCATGTTGGGCCGAAAATACCGACATGAAATAAGCTTTCTTGTAGCCCTGATACCCGGATGAGACACAGTATGCAGTCTGTCGAAAACTTCTTTTCTCATATTCAGAGGTACGTAAGGTCTGGGCGAATTCATTGACGTTTCACGCCATAGGTCAATATTGAAAAAGTCTATAGTAATTTTCTTCAAATTCAGACGCTTTTCCTCATCATGCAAAATCGACCTGAGTTCATCGTCCCTTCCTTGTTCTATGTGCAACCGTTTTAGGTTAAGGTCTGTACACCCAAATGCCTCCACCTCAAAACACCTCGAAAGAGTATCAGCTACTAGATTTGATCCTCCCTTTATATAACGTATGTCGCTAGTAAATTGTGATATGAATTCAAGATGCCTAGTTTGTCTCGGACTTCGCTCCGTCTTTGAGTCCATAGCTGTTACCAGAGGTTTATGGTCCGTGTATACTGTGAATGGCCTGCCTTCTAACATATATAGGAAATGGTGGACATTTAGGTATATAGCTAACAGTTCGCGATCAAATGTACTGTACTTACATTCGGAAGGAGATAGCTTCTTTGAAAAGAATGCTACTCTATTCATTTTGACTTTCTGCAGAACTCCGCCTATTGCTACGTTTGATGCATCAACGGTTAATGTCAATTTAGCACTTCCATCAAAGTGATGTAACAGTACTTTAGAAGCAAAACTATCTTTGACCCGTTCAAATGCTCGTTTGGCATCCTCGGTCCACTCCAAAACCTTCTGTTTCTTTACTTCATCTTTTGCTATCATGGCGTTAATAATTAACCATACCCATACATTTGTTCAGGAGTTTTACGGTACTCGGGCGCTCAAAATCGCGAATTGCTGAAACTTTGCTCTCAGCTGGTTTAATTCCCTCCTTGGACACATGGTGACCCAAAAAATCTACGTTTGATACTCCAAACGTACACTTTCCAGGTTTAATGTTCAATCCGTAATCAACCAGTCGTCTAAACACCGTGTCCAAATGGATCTTGTGTTCCTCCTCTGTTTCACTAGCAATTAACACGTCATCAACATATAGGAAAACAAAATCAAGCTCACCGAGAACTTCGTTAATGAACCTTTGAAAGGTTTGCGAAGCATTCCTGAGACCGAACGGCATTCGAGTAAATTCGAACATACCAAATGGGGTAGTAATTGCGGTTTTGTGTATATCTTCTTCCGCCATTGGAATTTGGTGGTAGGCGCGCACCAAGTCCAGTTTCGAAAATATACATTTGTCCCTCATATTCATATTGAAGTCCTGTATGTGTGGCAAGGGGTACCTATCAGGCTCAGTTACACAGTTAAGTCTTCTAAAATCTCCGCAAGGGCGC
The DNA here is from genome assembly GCF_050003625.1 of Haematobia irritans. Lineage (NCBI taxonomy): Eukaryota > Metazoa > Arthropoda > Insecta > Diptera > Muscidae > Haematobia > Haematobia irritans. The sequence goes on from NC_134398.1 coordinate 83,953,475, forward strand.
CAGTCGTCTGGATCCTTATTTGGCACCAAATGTAACTAACAAACACTAGACTTTGACGGTCTGCATATACCAGACTTGACCAGAAAGTCAAATTCCTTTCGAGCTATTTTGAATTTCAACGGATCCAATCGCCTGGGTTTCGAATACGGTAGTGGTCCATTTGTTATTAGTCTGTGAACAGTGGTATGTTTTACCGGAGCGGAATAATCAGGTTCCGATATGAGTAGGGGATACTTCTTTAATAATTCCGTATATTGATTCTCTGCCGAAAATACTTTTGGTAAATTTATAGCGCATAATTGTCCAATAGTGTTCGTAGTTATTTTAGTTAACGGGTCTAAAAGTTATCGATGTCTTATGTCTACAAGAAGGCCATATTTGTGCAAAAAATCGGCTCCAATTATAGGCTTTTCAATTTTAGCTATAGTGAAAACAAAAGGAAATTCTCGCCGTAATCCTAAATCAACATTTAAGAGTTTCTTTCCATACGTTGAAATTGACGTAACATTGGCCGCCGTCAAGGTTACATCAGATTTCCTTTTGTCGCTTTTAAACCTGGAAGCTGGCAAAATTGTAATATCGGCTCCGCTATCGATTAAAAACTTAAATTTGTTACTTTTGTCGTGGATAAATAGGCGACGTGTGGCCGATATGAGTAAACCGTTGTCAGTCGCCGAGACAGCGGGATTAGTTAGTTTTTTGGACTTTGACTACGGCCTACAAAAGAACAGGGCTCTTCACATTTTTTTGCGTTCTCGCCGTATCTGTAGTGAAATCTACAAAGCCATCCTCTTCTATTGGATCTGGCCCGAGATCGTGACCTGTTTCTAATGAAGCTAGTATGGTTTTCGCATCTACCGCGGTTATGATGCTGACGTCGGTTGTCGTCTAACTCTTTTCTAATGGAACACATTTCTAAAAATAAGTTTTTTGAATTCCTCGCACAATCCGCTAGTCATTTGTGACAAATTCTCAATGACTTTAACCAAGTCACCTGATGATGGTGATGTAATGGGTCTTCCAATACTGGAGACCTCATCATCCCGTAATACATCCCATATATTGTCGGTCAATTGTTTTAACTGAGACATGTCTGTCAAACTTGAACCAGTCAGTGCAACGCTTAGCTTTCTCGGAGTTTCCTCATCCAGAGCTGTCTCAACACGTCTGTACTGAAGTTAGAGCCAGTGAGTAGTGCTAAGGAACGATAGAATTCTGATGGTTTGCTGTCACCTAACTCTGAATCTGATAATAACTTATCTAATTTCCTATTTTCGCTAATTGTGTGACGTTCAATTAAGGTACGATTTAAATTATCATATTTCTCACCCGGAGGTGATGATTGAATGAAGTCGAGAACGGACATTATCACATCCTGTGGCAAAGACATAACTAAAGGGTGATTTGTTAAGAGCTTGATAACTTTTTTTTTTTAAAAAACGCATAAAATTTGCAAAATCTCATCGGTTCTTTATTTGAAACGTTAGATTGGTCCATGACATTTACTTTTTGAAGATAATTTCATTTAAATGTTGACCGCGGCTGCGTCTTAGGTGGTCCATTCGGAAAGTCCAATTTTGGGCAACTTTTTCGAGCATTTCGGCCGGAATAGCCCGAATTTCTTCGGAAATGTTGTCTTCCAAAGCTGGAATAGTTGCTGGCTTATTTCTGTAGACTTTAGACTTGACGTAGCCCCACAAAAAATAGTCTAAAGGCGTCAAATCGCATGATCTTGGTGGCCAACTTACCGGTCCATTTCTTGAGATGAATTGTTCTCCGAAGTTTTCCCTCAAAATGGCCATAGAATCGCGAGCTGTGTGGCATGTAGCGCCATCTTGTTGGAACCACATGTCAACCAAGTTCAGTTCTTCCATTTTTGGCAACAAAAAGTTTGTTAGCATCGAACGATAGCGATCGCCATTCACCGTAACGTTGCGTCCAACAGCATCTTTGAAAAAATACGGTCCAATGATTCCACCAGCGTACAAACCACACCAAACAGTGCATTTTTCGGGATGCATGGGCAGTTCTTGAACGGCTTCTGGTTGCTCTTCACTCCAAATGCGGCAATTTTGCTTATTTACGTAGCCATTCAACCAGAAATGAGCCTCATCGCTGAACAAAATTTGTCGATAAACACATTTCGAACCGAACACTGATTTTGGTAATAAAATTCAATGATTTGCAAGCGTTGCTCGTTAGTAAGTCTATTCATGATGAAATGTCAAAGCATACTGAGCATCTTTCTCTTTGACACCATGTCTGAAATCCCACGTGATCTGTCAAATACTAATGCATGAAAATCCTAACCTCAAAAGAATCACCCTTTATATATTCATACTTAGTATTTGAAGATGTGATGCCTTTCATCCGCGTATACGAACCATGCATCGGGACAATTTGTCCAAAATTGAGGCAACTTAACTGATGTGGCAGATATCTTTAGTGGTAGTGTATGTGGGGCCACTGAATCGGAAGTCGTAAGCGGGGATGGCGCTCCTTCGTCGTTGATGGCATGATTTGCGTTTGAAGGTGGGTGATTCATATTGGAGGAAAAGTTTACAGTTAATAAGACGGGTGATGTACAGGTTTGAGTGTGCGTCAGTGTGATAATTATATATGAAATATTTTAAACTAAAGCTAAAATACCGGACTTAATGGTTGATCAGGTTCTGGTCTCGAATTTGTTGTCTGACTTACGGAATATGGATCAGCAATATATAATTTGGGATCTTCGTGCCGATGATTGTTCGAACTATTGCATGCGTTCTTCTTGACTGTGAACAGATTGTCGTGGCACTAGGTTTAACAAATCGGTGGACTTTTTTGTCCGGATAAATCTTGATATGTTTGAGGTTTTACCCGGGCTCTGCGAGTTCAGAATAATTCTCTAGAACACTTACAATTTCAGCTTCGCAGGATATTGTTTTGAGGCTATTGAGAAAATTCAGCTTTACCCTGTTTCTGCGAGTTCAAAATAATTCTTTAGAATTCTTATTCTTATATTGGTTTGAGGCTTTTGAAAAAAAATTCCACTAACAGTGATTGCCTTTTGTTGTCCAAACTCTTAATCTCCTGGCAGGATCGCCAGTTGTGGAGGCCAAAATTATTTTTTGTTGAAACTCAAGTTTTTACTTGAATATCTTTTATTGATTGACAAATCATATGAAAAAATAAAAAATATTTTTATAACAAAAGCTAATGTGATGAATTCAAATTATAATTTTTGTAATGTTCTTGTGTACCTACACTATTTTAATCCCATTTTATTCTAAATTCCGATACAATTTCCGAGATAGGAAATGACCTCTGAGCCTCTGTTGCACCGCCAGAACATGGTTCAACCGTCTGATTTCCGGGAAAATGTGTGTCCAAAAGTACCCCCAACGTCTCCTCACTGGACGTTGTCCAATAGTCCTCGGATGTTTTAATGAAACCTGGAGCGGAGTTAGTGGATGCTAGTACCTTCCTTAGTCTGGAAGCCTCGGGCGTATTCTCAATACTGCTACGGTAATCGTTCCAAGAGTTATGTTGAGCCCTTCTCAGTTCTCGTTTATATTCTCTAAGATTCATCTTGTAAGTGTCCCAATCCTCCGGAGCTCTTGTGGACTTTGCTTTGTTAAAGAGCTTCCTGCAGGATTTCCTCATATTACTTAACTCCGTAGACCACCATGGCGGTCGATTTTTCCCCTTGGCTTTCCTCTCGGGCATGTAGCTTTTAGTGAGAAGTTGAAAGCCTTTGAAATCTGCTCCACTGTTCGTTCGATGTCCTGCACAGTGCTTATATTTATCTCCGATATTTCTGGTATCATCATATTGAACGTATCCCTATACCTATTCCAATCAGCTTTCCTCACATTTGGGGGAAATATGGTCTTTGAAGTACGAACAGCCAATTTGAAACTGATGTAACGATGATCTGAGAAGCTATGTTCCCTCAAAACTTGCCACTCAGATATCTTATCATTCAGTTCCGGAGAGGCCAATGTGACGTGTAAAACCTCTTGCCTATTTCTGTTCAATTTCAAACTACCAGGTTAGTACACAAAATAAATACTATTAGCGACTCTCCCTTTCCATTAGTATCACTACTTCCCTAAATACTATGATGTGCATTTGCATCACATCCCATAATGAGTTTTGTATTTGTTTTAAATGACTCCTCAACCAAGGTCTTATGGGCACATGGAGGCATCTCCCTATCATGTCCCATGTAGACCGAATATACCAAATATTTGCATTTGGCTATCTCTAGACTGGCTACGACAGTGTCTGCATTACTCAATGAAGAAAGCAGAAATAAGTTTAGTTCGTTTTTGGCAATTATACCTGCTCGATTTATATATTTACCGGTATTATGCAAAAGTTTGAAACCCGGAGTGCTTAATTCACAGATCTTATTCTTATATATGTATGGTTCTTGAATAAGAACTATATCTATGTCTCCTTTCATCAGGAGAACTTTTAAGGCAGCACAAGCGGTCTTACAATGGTGAAGATTTATCTGGGGGAACCGTAGAACCATCCAAATTTTCAACCACCGTCACATCAGCCGCTTCAATTGAGTCATCAAGGGCTTCCTCTTCACAGATCTCGTTGACTCTCGCAAAAATCCGCGTTTCAGCTGTGGTGAGGTTTGAGCCTGTATGAACTTCCCGCATACGATGTTCGTCAATGTCTACCGGAGGCTTGTCCGTTTCGGAATCCTTTGGCTGATCGCTTTTGTACATCTTCATATGGATATCATACTGTGAATGGCCTGCCTTCTAACATATATCGAAATGGTGGACATTTAGGCATATAGCTAACAGTTCGCGATCAAATGTACTGTACTTACATTCGGAAGGAGATAGCTTCTTTGAAAAGAATGCTAAAGTTTCTACTCTATTCATTTTGACTTGCTGCAGAACTCCGCCTATTGCTACGTTTGATGCATCAACGGTTAATATCAATTTAGTTCTTCCATCAAAGAGATGTAACAGTACTTTAGAAGCAAAACTATCTTTGACCCGTGCAAATGCTCGTTTGGCATCCTCGGTCCACTCCAAAACCTTCTGTTTCTTTACTTCATCTTTTGCTATCATGGCGTTAATAATTAACCATACCCATACATTTGTTTAGGAGTTTTACGGTACTCGGGCGCTCAAAATCGCGAATTGCTAAAACTTTGCTCTCAGCTGGTTTAATTCCCTCCTTGGACACATTGTGACCCAAAAATCTACGTTTGATACTCCAAACGTACACTTTCCAGGTTTAATGTTCAATCCGTAATCAACCAGTCGTCTAAACACCGTGTCCAAATGGATCTTGTGTTCCTCCTCTGTTTCACTAGCAATTAACACGTCATCAACATATAGGAAAACAAAATAAAGCTTACCGAGAACTTCATTAATGAACCTTTGAAAGGTTTGCGAAGCATTCCTGAGACCGAACGGCATTCGAGTAAATTCGAACATACCAAATGGGGTAGTAATTGCGGTTTTGTGTATATCTTCTTCCGCCATTGGAATTTGGTGGTAGGCGCGCACCAAGTCCAGTTTCGAAAATATACATTTGTCCCTCATATTCATATTGAAGTCCTGTATGTGTGGCAAGGGGTACCTATCAGGCTCAGTTACACAGTTAAGTCTTCTAAAATCTCCGCAAGGGCGCCAGTCGTCTGGATCCTTATTTGGCACCAAATGTAACTAACAAACACTAGACTTTGACGGTCTGCATATACCAGACTTGACCAGAAAGTCAAATTCCTTTCGAGCTATTTTGAATTTCAACGGATCCAATCGCCTGGGTTTCGAATACGGTAGTGGTCCATTTGTTATTAGTCTGTGAACAGTGGTATGTTTTACCGGAGCGGAATAATCAGGTTCCGATATGAGTAGGGGATACTTCTTTAATAATTCCGTATATTGATTCTCTGCCGAAAATACTTTTGGTAAATTTATAGCGCATAATTGTCCAATAGTGTTCGTAGATATTTTAGTTAACGGGTCTAAAAGTGATCGATGTCTTATGTCTACATCCAGCATCTTGCTGTCGAGGACTTGGTCCGGGAAACTTTTTTCGCACCTCTGAGTAGAAACCAGACATTGCGTTCTCAATTTTCCCCCTTTTTTGCTTTGGAACCATACCGTCCAGTGCTCCTTTATTAATGATAGCCATCTCAAGGATGTCTTTAACAACTGAGGCAAACGATCTTTGATCCCTTTTGGAGGATGGCACAGCTCATCCGATGATCGTTCCCTTTTTCCAGCTTCAAGAATTCTTTGAGCCCATTTTAAAGAATCGTGCTTGGGTCTATTGATCCTAATTTCTTTGGGATAAACAAAGAATTTCTGCGTTCCTTGAATCTCTTACCTGTGGGATTATCTCCTTTTGATGTCGTTACCTTAGAAAAGGTTCGACTTGTCAAAGAGTCGCCATCTGTCGATCTGTCTACAGGTCGACTAATTGGGCCTAACTCTTGGTCATTGCCCAAATTTATAACTTAAGTCGATACCCGTCCACTGGGCCCTGAAGTTGGCAACCCAATGGATGAATTTGAATTTCGCGGCATGGTGGCTTAATTTACTACCACACTCGAAATTCATAATAGGTACTTATTACGATGAAATAATCCGCTATTAAAACACGTCCGTTCTGTTCGACGGTTGAATAAAAAATAATTGCACTCATGTGATGATTTTTTGCAGTAACTTGGCGTGGTTCAACTTCTCAATAATTACGGCGCTTTTCCGACGAGTTTTGGATATCGTATACGACTGTTTTCGTCGTAGCGGGGATTCTCAAAAGCGCCGTAAAATTCAGAAAAATGTTGACAAGGTGGGGACGTTACCTAAATTTGAGTCGATTTTTACCAAATTTAACACTCATTGCTAAAATGTTACCTCCTGTACACTCTGTGAAAAAATTTAAGTTAATCGGAGTAAAATAATCGGGTATGTTCAGGATTTCCCTTCAAATAGATTTCATCTTCCACTTTGATTTCCCCCCAAACATTTTTGGTTGTTCTGTGAAAAAATTTAAGTTAATCGGAGTAAAATAATCGGGTATGTTCAGGATTTCCCTTCAAATAGATTTCATCTTCCACTTTGATTTCCCCCCCAAACATTTTTGGTTGTTCTTGGATTCCCGTGAAACAAGAATTAAAGTCTGAAATCATATAATTTGCAGAGGAAAATGTAATTATATAATCAAATATGTGGCACAATTCTTTTATTTCTAATTTTGTTGTAAAATGTTAAGTAAATAGGAAGAAACTCACGTTATGCCATCTAAAGAAAAACTACTGAATTGTAAAATACTTATAAATATCATGATATCGCTCTTACATTTTTGGCGAATTATCTTTTGTTTACTATTGTAAGAGTTCAAAGTCAAGCTCCAAATGAGGAACTTGGACCCATGCCAACATTTTTCAATTTGACGGCGCTTCTCAGAATCCCCACCACGCCGAAAACAATCGTATACGACATCCAAAACTCGTCGGAAAAGCGCCGTCATTATTGAGAAGTTGTATCACGCCAAGTTACTACAAAAAAGTATCGCATGAGTGCAATTATTAGGTGCCTTTTTAGATAAATGTAGAACGACGCCAATAAGAGCCCCTTCAAACTATCAGAAAAAGTGAATTTTAAGGTAATTGTAAAAATCATTTAACGCCTTTAGAAAATATAATAATATTCGCACTAAAATCTATTGCACATGTAATTTATGAATTTTCATCGTCTTTAAAATCCAAAAATGAGTATTATTTTGTATTTTATGCTTCTATAAATAAATAAAAACAAATAATTTTGTGAAGCATACACTTTTTCTTCGGCAACAACTCTTGACGCATTTTTATGTTAGCCTGATATCAATGCAGGCTGGTTCAATGTCCAAATCATTTAAACTATAAATTATTACAATATTTATTCGAGCTTATTGGACAGGAAAATTAAGGGAATTGACATCATTAAGTTACTGAAAAGAAAATGCCAGATACCCATCTCGCAAGCCTGATTATACATATATGTTTCAGTGTTGGCCACTACACATTTCCATAGTCTTTAGCGAGATCTGGCCGGGTGAGATGACTAAATTTGGTTCTTTTATGTTAATTTCTTATGAAATTTATATACGAGAATTATTCTTCCCAAATTTAACCATTTTTCACCCGCACTGTGCATCATCTTTTCGTATAACTTTACAATCCCTTAATCTTATATTTAGATCTCGATTTGCTATTACACTAATGTACCAACAAATCGAAATCTATTTTTAAAGACATTGCTGAATTCACCTGATTGGCGAACGATCACACAATGTCTTGTTTCTAGTCAACAACAATTACTGTGATAACCAGGGCTCGAGCCAATTTTGCTCGGAGTCGAGCCAATTTTGCTCGACTCCGACTTCAGCATTTTTCATCAGCTCGACTCCGACTCCGACTCCGGAGTCGACTCCGGGTAATATAACTAAATCTCATTTTAATACCACTAATTTGTAGTTCTATTGTGGGGTACCGTAAGTGGATCGATATAAAGTATTGTATTTATTTATGTGTGCAAAAAAAAAGGACTTAATTTCACATTAGATGCCAATTAAACTCCATATTTCAAATTTAGGGCAATGTTTAATAAATAAAATAATGCTATAAATACCCATCATAATATGAGAAGATACCAACAGTATATGTATTTGTGGACCAACATTATTGATACTATCTCAAATTCTTTAAATTTGTTGCGAGCTATATAAAGGTTTATATTCCCATATGCATGAATTTGAATCTGAATCGATTTAGACAAAATTGTATATACTTCTACAAAATCTATGTACTTTAAATTTAAATCTAACGTTATGGGACGTAACACAATTTTAACAAAAAATAAAAATGGAAGGAAAGTCTAAAGTCGGGCGAGCCGATTATAATATACTCTGCACAACTTTGTATTTAGATCTACATTTTGATAAAATCTCAAATCAGACTTCTCGGGCAATATTTGGGAAATATTTATAATTGTTTAGACACTTTCGCAAAAATGCATTTATGATTCATTCATTGAAAAATTTGAAAATTTGAGTCATTTCTACAAGTTTTCGACTTAGCATCAGTGAGCATACAATTTTGGAAAAATTTTTGTCTCGTAAATAAAATTTTGCAAAATTTTCTACAGAAACAAAATTTTGACTAAATTTTCTATAGAAATAAAATTTTGGCAAAATTTTTTATAGAAATCAAATTTTGACCATGTATATAGAAATAAAATTTTGAATAAAATTTTTATAGAAATAAAATTTGGCAAAAATTTTTATAGAAATAAAAGTTTGAAAAAGTTACCAATAGAAATACAATTTAAAAACAAGTAAGGAAAGTCTAAAGTCGGGCCGACTATATTTTACCCTGCACCACTTTGTAGATCTAAATTTTCGATACCATATCACATCCGTCAAATGTGTTGGGTGCTATATAAAGGGTGATTTGTTAAGAGCTTGATAACTTTTTTTTAAAAAAAAACGCATAAAATTTGCAAAATCTCATCGGTTCTTTATTTGAAACGTTAGATTGGTCCATGACATTTACTTTTTGAAGATAATTTTATTTAAATGTTGACCGCGGCTGCGTCTTAGGTGGTCCATTCGGAAAGTCCAATTTTGGGCAACTTTTTCGAACATTTCGGCCGGAATAGCCCGAATTTCTTCGGAAATGTTGTCTTCCAAAGCTGGAATAGTTGCTGGCTTATTTCTGTAGACTTTAGACTTGACGTAGCCCCACAAAAAATAGTCTAAAGGCGTCAAATCGCATGATCTTGGTGGCCAACTTACCGGTCCATTTCTTGAGATGAATTGTTCTCCGAAGTTTTGCCTCAAAATGGCCATAAAATCGCGAGCTGTGTGGCATGTAGCGCCATCTTGTTGAAACCACATGTCAACCAAGTTCAGTTCTTCCATTTTTGGCAACAAAAAGTTTGTTAGCATCGAACGATAGCGATCGCCATTCACCGTAACGTTGCGTCCAACAGCATCTTTGAAAAAATACGGTCCAATGATTCCACCAGCGTACAAACCACACCAAACAGTGCATTTTTCGGGATGCATGGGCAGTTCTTGAACGGCTTCTGGTTGCTCTTCACTCCAAATGCGGCAATTTTGCTTATTTACGTAGCCATTCAACCAGAAATGAGCCTCATCGCTGAACAAAATTTGTCGATAAAAAAGCGGATTTTCTGCCAAGTTTTCTAGGGCCCATTCACTGAAAATTCGACGTTGTGGCAGATCGTAAGTCTATTCATGATGAAATGTCAAAGCATACTGAGCATCTTTCTCTTTGACACCATGTCTGAAATCCCACGTGATCTGTCAAATACTAATGCATGAAAATCCTAACCTCAAAAGAATCACCCTTTATAAAGGTTTGTCCCAAATACCTTCATTTAAATATCACTCGATTTGGACAGAATTTGATAGACTTTTACAAAATCTATAGACTCAAAATTTAAGTTGGCTAATGCACTAGGGTGGAACACAATTTTAGTAAAAAATATGGGAAACATTTAAATCTGAAGCAATTTTAAGGAAATTTCGCAAAAATTTATTTATGATTTATCGCTCGATATATAAATATGTATTAGAAGCTTAGGAAAATTAGAGTCATTTTTACAACTTTTCGACTAAGCAGTGGCGATTTGGCGGAAAATGTTGGTATTTTGACCATTTTTGTCGAAATCAGAAAAACATATATATGGGAGCTATATCTAAATCTTAACCGATTTCAATCAAATTTGGCACACATGACTATATTACTAATTGTACTCCTAGTGCAAAATTTCAACTAAATTGGGCCAAAACTCTGGCTTCTGGGGCCATATAAGTCCATATCGGGCGAAAGATATATATGTGAGCTATATCTAAATCTGAACCGATTTCTTCCAAAATCAATAGGGTTCTATTCTGACCCAAATTAGGAACATGTGCCAAATTAGGAACATGTGCCAAATTTGAGGGCGATTGGACTTAAATTGCGACCTAGACTTTGATCACAAAAATGTGTTCACAGACAGACGGACGGACGGACGGACAGACGGACATGGTTATATCGACTCAGGGACCCACCCTGAGCATTCCACAGTGTGGCGCAGGGTATAAAAAAATGTGTAGCAAATAAAATTTTGCAAAATTTTCTATAGAAATAAAATTTTGACTAAATTTTATATAGAAAAATATATTTCTATAGTAATAAAATTTCGAATACACTTTTTATAGCAGTGAGCATCAGTAAGAAAAAAAATTTTGAGAAAATTTGCTATAGAAATAAAATTTGACAATTTTTTCTTATAGAAATAAAATTTTGAAAAAATTATCAATAAAAATACAATTTTAGAAAAATTTTTTGTGTAGTAAATAAAATTCTGTAAAATATTCTACAGAAACAAAATTTTGACTAAATTTTCTATAGAAATTAAATTTTGACAAAATTTTCTAATAAAAAAATTTATTACTATAAAATTGTGGAAAAATTTTCTATAGAAATAAAATTTTGACCAAACTTTCTAATAAACAATCTATTGCTATACAATTTTGGCAAAATTTTCTATAGAAATAAAATTTTGACTTAAATTTTTATAGAAATAAAATATCAATAGAAATAAAATTTAAAAAAAATATTCTATAGAAACAAAATTTTGAATCAATTTTCTATAGAAATAATATTTTGACTAAATTTTCTATAGAAAAAAATATTTCTATAGTAAAAAAATTTTGAATAAATTTTTTATAGAAAAAAAAATTTTTTGACAAAACTTTTTATAGAAATAACATTTTGACAAAATTTTCTATAAAAAGCAACTTTGAAAAAATTTTCTGTCAATAATCCACATATGTATATGGCCTTAAAATAAAATTAAAAAAATAATAATTTCGGGTATTAAAATGGATCGATCCAGCCCATCTGCTAGTCTAACATTCTAGGAAACATCAAAAGATAGCCGTAATTGGAAGTTGATTTTCATTTACAATCATGCTGTACATTGATCGAATGAATAACGCAATGGAAACTAATTTGCGTAAAAACTTGCTTAGTTACAAAAATGTGAAGTGTTTTAAAAAATTTGGTTTAGCCGGAGTCGGAGTCGAGCAAAATTTTTACGACTCCGACTCCGACTCCAGCAAAATCTTCAGACTCCGACTCCGATTCCGGCTCCACAGCCCTGGTGATAACTATATGAAACTGGTTTCTAAGGACACAACAACAATTCTAACGACAATATTAGTAATGTTTGTTCCTTATTTACGACGGGCTCCTCGTAGTTTACTATTTTTATGTTAGCCTGATATCAATGCAGGCTGGTTCAATGTCCAAATCATTTAAACTATAAATTATTACAATTCGAGCTTATTGGACAGGAAGATTAAGGGAATTGACATCATTACAGTTTATTATAATTGACTGACTCTTGCGTACGACACTTGTTAATTTGCCCAATCGTTTATTTCAACTCTGTGAAATATTGTTTTAATTTGTCGTATCTGATTCAAAAATGTGTTTGTTTTTATTTAAAATTTAAGCATATCATATTCATACACACCGAAAAAAAGTGAACTATTCTTTACGAAAAATGAACTAACCCATAGTAAGAATGACCATGATTTGGCGCCAAAGATTTTTTTCGTCTAGATAAGTTAATGATTTTCTTGTAAATTAGTTCATGTATTGCATCGTATTTTAGTTCATTATTACTACGCTATGGGAAGAATGTACTCACACTCATTCAAAATATTCCTGCTATCCGGAAAACTGAAAAAAAAATTGGGAAACTTATATTAAGAAATTGGTTTCAAATAAACTGTTTGTCAGTATAATTTTCAAAAAGTAGGGAAATTATGGAAACAGAGGTACAACAAGCATGTATACAACTATGACATTTTTCGTATAATACAAGTCAATTTTCTATAACCACCAGTACTTTATTTCAAAAAATTATTATTATATTACAAAAAAACTATGCCTTATGACTTACAATAAACACTGAAAAAACAGTGAACCCTTTTCCATTGCAAAATGAACTAACCCGTAGTAATATTGACCATGATTTAGTCCTTACGATTTTTTTCAACTTGTCTAGTTTATAATTCTCTTAAATTTTAGTTCATTTTTACAACACCATAAGATTTATATACCCCTACCAAGTTAAAAAGTCAGCATTATTTTGGTTTACTTGCTTATTTTTTGGAAAACCCGATAATAAAAATTGGTTAACAGTCTCTTTAAAATGTCGACGACTAAACTATTTTTAAATCAATCATTCCACAGTAAAGAGAAATTAAATAATTGAAGGAACAACAAACCGTGTTACTATTATGAAAATTTTCATACATTAAAATTAAACTTTCTTTAAACAAAAGTACTTTATTATAAAAACTTATGATGAAAGTTCTTAATGCAATGTTTTTTGTGAATAAAAATTATGACCACGTGGAACAGAGAGTAGTTCATTTGAACTCGCTGTTTGGACATTTTGACTTATCCTTTTTTTTATTCATCGTTGGTAATTTTTTCACATATCTTGCTGGAAAAAAATGGAAGCAATAATGAAAATTGTTAAAAATGAACACCATGTAATGAAATATATTTTTTTTAATTCTTCATTTTAGCTTGTAACTTACACAAAAAAAGGGTCTCGTAAATTTAAGAAGATTTTTACAATAATTTATTACAAGAATTTTCCAGAATTTTAGTTCATTTTTCGTATCTTTAACGAAAATTAACTACTCGGAAGGAAATTTTACAAATTTTAAGTAAAGGGTGATTCTTTTGAGGTTAGGATTTTCATGCATTAGTATTTGACAGATCACGTGGGATTTCAGACATGGTGTCAAAGAGAAAGATGCTCAGTATGCTTTGACATTTCATCATGAATAGACTTACTAACGAGCAACGCTTGCAAATCATTGAATTTTATTACCAAAATCAGTGTTCGGTTCGAAATGTGTTTCGCGCTTTACGTCCGATTTATGGTCTACATAATCGACCAAGTGAGCAAACAATTAATGCGATTGTGACCAAGTTTCGCACTCAGTTTACTTTATTGGACATTAAACCAACCACACGAATGCGTACAGTGCGTACAGAAGAGAATATTGCGTCTGTTTCTGAGAGTGTTGCTGAAGACCGTGAAATGTCGATTCGTCGCCGTTCGCAGCAATTGGGTTTGTGTTATTCGACCACATGGAAGATTTTACGCAAAGATCTTGGTGTAAAACCGTATAAAATACAGCTCGTGCACGAACTGAAGCTGAACGATCTGCCACAACGTCGAATTTTCAGTGAATGGGCCCTAGAAAAGTTGGCAGAAAATCCGCTTTTTTATCGACAAATTTTGTTCAGCGATGAGGCTCATTTCTGGTTGAATGGCTACGTAAATAAGCAAAATTGCCGCATTTGGAGTGAAGAGCAACCAGAAGCCGTTCAAGAACTGCCCATGCATCCCGAAAAATGCACTGTTTGGTGTGGTTTGTACGCTGGTGGAATCATTGGACCGTATTTTTTCAAAGATGCTGTTGGACGCAACGTTACGGTGAATGGCGATCGCTATCGTTCGATGCTAACAAACTTTTTGTTGCCAAAAATGGAAGAACTGAACTTGGTTGACATGTGGTTTCAACAAGATGGCGCTACATGCCACACAGCTCGCGATTCTATGGCCATTTTGAGGGAAAACTTCGGAGAACAATTCATCTCAAGAAATGGACCGATAAGTTGGCCACCAAGATCATGCGATTTGACGCCTTTAGACTATTTTTTGTGGGGCTACGTCAAGTCTAAAGTCTACAGAAATAAGTTAGCAACTATTCCAGCTTTGGAAGACAACATTTCCGAAGAAATTCGGGCTATTCCGGCCGAAATGCTCGAAAAAGTTGCCCAAAATTGGACTTTCCGAATGGACCACCTAAGACGCAGCCGCGGTCAACATTTAAATGAAATTATCTTCAAAAAGTAAATGTCATGGACCAATCTAACGTTTCAAATAAAGAACCGATGAGATTTTGCAAATTTTATGCGTTTTTTTTTTTTTTTAAAGTTATCAAGCTCTTAACAAATCACCCTTTAGCAATCGTTTAGTTCATAGCCTACAAAATACGATGGAAATTTCCTTAAAATTTTTCTTAACTGGTAGTTAAAAATTCTTTAGTCATAGTATAAAACTACTTATGAAATGTAAAATACTTTCTAAATAATAAGAGTAATTTACTATAAAGAGTTTTTGTATGAGAAAATATTTTTTTACGAAAATTGAACTTGAAAACGGATAGCAATTTCTTACTGGCAATTCCTATAGTTAATAATTGTTGGTACAACATTTCTCAATGAAATATTTTTAGTTCACATGTAATTAAATTTATAGACATTTTCGTCAAAAATGGGTAGATATCATTTCATGAAGTTTTTGCTAATTTTAAGTTAAACGTTTCATCGTTCTTATACTGATATGAATTTAAGAGTATTGTTTTTAGAGTAAATTGTGGACAGATGCGATGAACAAATGCATAGTACAGAGATCTTTCTCGTCAAAGTGGAATATGTTTAATGTAAAGATGATGTTACTTGAAATTTTTTTGAGAGTGAGAGCATGCAATGCAATAATGAGAAATGGTAGCGAGTGATGGGGTGTTGTGTATATCTGAGCGTGGGGTTGTTTTTATTTTTGTTCTTTCAGTGGTTTGTGTGTGTGTGTTTATTATTCGCGAATGGTTTATTTGTCTGGATGAGGTGTTGTTTTCAATGAAGGCACATGTGTTTTTGTTGTTGTAGAAATGTTTTGGTTTTGTTTGGCATGCTTCAGTTGTATAGTTGGCGTTGGCGTGGGCTGTTGCACCTTTTTAGCAAGTATGTAACAAGGGAATATAAAGGTATGAAATATTTTGGTTTTTTTTGAGACATATATTGGTGTTTGTTTATTAAAACTTTTAAATGAAAGTTATTAATATTTTAGCGATGAGGTGTACAATGGCGAAGTGATGATCGGTAGCTTAGAAAAAAGTTATTAAGAATGTTCAATATTTAGGAAAAAATGCTGAAATGGAAAGTATATTGAAATTGTTTTATTTAATTTAATTTTTATTATTCAATGTAAAAAATAAATATTCAATTTCAGAGTAACTCCAGATGAATTTGGAAAATTTTTTGTTACACCTCAGCGTATAGTTTAATCATAAATAGGTAAGTGTTCTTTTTTCAATGTGGTTTTCTTTTAAAAAATAATATTCTTTATGTATATTATTATTTGCTAATTATTATTATTTTTTTTAACCAGTTTCATGTTTTTCTTTGTTGTAAAAAAATATTTAATTTAACAGCAACCCCAGATGGATTCGGGCAAATTTTTATATTTCTCCTCAGCGTATAATTTAATAGAGATGTGGTAAGTTTTCTTTTAAAAGGCTTTCTTTTCACTAAAATATTTACGTTTTTATGACCTTTTTATTATCAAAATTACATGTTTTTAATACCTTATTTTAGTATTACTTTAATCAAATATTTTTGGAAACCAATTTAATATTTTTAATGTAAAAAAACAAATTTTTAATTTCAGAATAAAAATTTGGAAACATTTTTATGAATTGGTAAGCGTTCTTTAACATTCTTTTAACCAGAATATTTAGTTTTTTTATGCATATTATTTCTTTAATTAGATTTTTTTGGACACAAATTTATTTAATATAAAAAATAAATATTTAATTTCAGAGTAACCCCAAATGAATTTCGATAACTTTTTAACCTCAGCGTACAATGTAATAGAGAATTGGTAAGTTTTATATTAAAACTTTGGCTTTCTTTTAACAAGAATATTTATTGTATTATGTCCTTCACATCGATAGCAACACAATTTTATGAGTTAATATATTACTTAAATCATTATTTCTCTAATTGTTTCAGGTACAAACTTTATGAGGTACGTTTATCTAAGAAAAGTTGAATTCCTTACACCATTTAATATGGTAAGTTATAATCTAATTTAAAGAGCTAAAAAATTATATTTTATTACATGTTAATTTTTAACAATTTTCATTATTCCTTCCATTTTTTTCAGCAAGATATGTGAAAAATATACTTACGATGAATAAAAAAGTAAGGAAAAGTCAAAATGTCCAAAAAGCGAGTTAAAATAAACTACTTTCTTGTTCCACGAGGTCATAATTTTCATTCACAAAAACATTGTATAAAGAACTTTCATCATAAGTTTTTGTAATGAAGTACTTTTGCCTAAAGTTTAATTTTATTGTATGAAAATTTTCATAATAGTAAAACGGTTTGTTGTTCCTTTAATTATTTAATTTCTCTGTACTGTGGAATGATTGATTTAAAAATAGTTTAGTCGTCGACATTTTAAAGAGACTGTTAACCAATTTTTATTATCGGGTATCCCAAAAAATAAGCAAGTAAACCAAAATAATACTGACTTTTTAACTTGGTAGGGGTACATAAATCTTATGGTGTTGTAAAAATGAACTAAACTACAATGTTATAGATTAACTAAAATTTAAGAGAATTGTAAACTAGACAAATATTACTACAGTTTAGTTCATTTTGCAATGGAAAAGGGTTCACTGTTTTTTCAGTGTAGGTTTCCAAAAAATCTAATGAAAAAATTAATAATATGTAGAAAAAACCAACTATTCTGGTTAACCCTAGATAGTCATCATTCTTCAGAATGACGACACGTAATTTCATTTTCGATTTAAAATGCACTTTAGTCTATTGGGAAATGGTAAATTTAAGTTATACTAATTCGACCTTTTATGAATTTTTGTTTTATACTAATTAAAACCAAATTGAATAAGAAAATAAATTCAAGTTTCGCTCACGAAAAGGGTTCACTGTTTTTTCAGTGTAGGTTTCCAAAAAATCTAATGAAAAAAAATAATAATATGTATAAAAAACCAACTATTCTGGTTAACCCTAGATAGTCATCATTCGTCAGAATGACGACACGTAATTTCATTTTCGATTTAAAATGCACTTTAGTCTATTGGGAAATGGTAAATTTAAGTTATACTAATTCGACCGTTTTATGAATTTTTGTTTTATACTAATTAAAACCAAATTGAATAAGAAAATAAATTCAAGTTTCGCTCACGATGAAAATTATAGCGTCTTGAAATGAGCCGTAGTGAAAGTGACGAAGGATGACGTTAATGTACAAAAAATAAGGATGACTGTCCAGGGTTAAAATAAAGTTAAAGAATCCTTACTAATTCACTATTAAATTACAAGCAAAGGAGTACTTAAAATTTTTCCAAAGGGGTTATTCTGAAATTAAATATTTGTTTTTTACATTAAAAATATTACATTCGTTTCCAAAAAATTTGGCTAAAGAAATACTAAAATAAGGTATTAAAAACCTGTAATTTTGATGATTAAAAGGTAAATATTCTAGTTGAAAGAAAGCCAATTTGTAAAAGAAAACTTACCAATGCTCTATTTTTTAAATTTGTTTGAATCCATCTGGAGTTGCTCTGAAATTAAATATTGTTTTTCCAACAAAGAAAGACATTAAACTGGTATCCAAAAAAATTAATTAACAAATAATAATATACATAAAAAATGTTATTTTTAAAAGAAAGCCATATTAAAACAAGTATATACGGCCGTTAGTTCGGCCAGGCCGAATCTTATGTACCCTCCACCATGGATGGCGTAGAAACTTCTACGAAAGACTGTCATCCATATATGGGGGCTATAAATGATTATTGACTGATATGGACCACTTTTGGCATGGTTGTTAAATATCATATACTACCACCACGTACCAAATTTCAACCAGATCGGATGAATTTTGCTTCTCCAAAAGGCACCGGAGGTCAAATCTGGCGATCGGTTTATATGGGAGCTATATATAATTATGGACTGATAGGAACCAATTCCTGCATGGTTGTTGGATACCATATACTAACATCACGTACCAAATTTCAACCGAATGGGAAGAATTTTGCTCTTCCAAGATGCTCCGAATAATTATGGACCGATTTCGACCAATTTTTGCATGGGTGTTTGAGGACATATATTAACATCACGTACCAAATTTCAACTGAATCAGATGAATTTTGGTCTTCCAAGAGGCTCCGGAGGTCAAATCTGGTGATCGGTTTATATGGGGGCTATATATAATTATGGACCGATATGGACCAATTTTTGCATGGTCATTAGAGAGCATATACTAAAATCATGTACCAAATTTCAGCCGGATCGGATGAAATTTGTTTCTCTTAGAGGCTCTGCAAGCCAAATCTGGTGATCGGTTTATATGGGGGCTATATATAATTATGAACCGATGTGGACCAACTTTTGCATGGTTGTTAGAGACCATATACTAACACCATGTACCAAATTTCAGCCGGATCGGATAAAATTTGCTTCTCTTAGAGGCTCCGCAAGCCAAATCGGGGGATCGGTTTATGGTTAGGTTATGTTAAAGTGACAGCCCGATTAAGATTCAGGCTCACTTAGACTATTCAGTCCATTGTGATACCACATTAACTAAAAGTACCTATTAGGTATGGGTACTTCTAGTTTTAACCGCTGAACCTTCTCGATTATTTTTCTTCGCTGAACCAACCAGATTGTTCCAAAAACATTAGCAGACTGCTTAAGTTAACGTTTTCCAGATCCGCCAGTAATCTGAAGCTATATGCTCCTAAAAGTTGCATGCGCTTTACACAAAATGCAGGACACTCACACAAGAGGTGTTTAATTGATTCTTTTTCCTCCGCATCATGACAGCTCATACAATAGCCATTATACTTCGCGCCAATAGTTTTTGCAAAATCGCCTATCAGGCAGCGACCCGTTATAGCAGATATCAGGAGTGATATCTGACGTCTCGAGAACGTTAGCATATCTAGTGTGCGGTTTAAGTTGAAATGGGGCCATATTAGCTTGGTGTCGTTACAACCCTTGCAATTCTCCCATCGAACATTTGCCATCATAACAGCCTTCTCACGCAGCATGAGCTTGCAGGTGGCTAGGGGCATACCAACAAATTCTAGTTCCCCTGGAATATGTAAGGTAGTCCCTAGCCTTGACAACTCATCCGCTTCGCAGTTCCCCGGTATGTTCCTATGGCCAGGCACCCATATTAGGTGAATATTGTACTGCTCAGCCATCTCATTGAGAGATTTGCGGCAGTCGATGGCCGTTTTCGAGTTGAGGAACACAGAGTACAAGGATTTTATTGCAGGTTGACTGTCTGAGTATATATTAATGCCCACATTTTTTGGAACATTACTTCTCAGCCAATTCGCCACCTCTCTTATTGCTAATATTTCAGCCTGAAAAACACTACAGTGATTAGGTAATCTTTTCGCTATTCGAAGTTCCAGATCATTAGAATATACTCCGAAACCCACTTGTCCATCCAATTCGGAGCCATCAGTGTAGAAATCCATATATTCTTTATTCCCCGGGGTCTGTGTGCACCACGCCTCACTGTTGGGGATTAGAGTCTCAAACTTTTTGTCGAAAAGTGGACTCGCCAAAGTGTAATCCACTACGTTAGGCACATCTGGCATTATTTTGAGGACAGAACTGTGACCGTAACCTTTTTCCAACCACAGCGATAGTTCGCGCAACCGCACAGCCGTTTTGCAGCTGACTGTTTGGCCAAAATGTCTAAAGGCAATAGATGCAGCATGACATTAAGGGAATTTGTTCCTGTCTTGCTGAATGCGCCTGAAATACACAAACCCGCCATACGCTGAACTTTATCTAAACCAGTCGGTTTCTGAAGTGCCGGCCACCAGACTACAACACCATATAGCATTATAGGTCTAACCACTGCCGTCTATAGCCAATGCACAATTTTTGGTTTTAGTCGCCACTTTTTTCCTATTGCCTTTTTGCACGAGTACAAAGCTACATTTGCCTTCCTCGCCCTTTCTTCAATATTAAGCTTAAAATTCAGCTTCCTGTCCAAAATAACGCCCAGGTATTTTGCACACTCACCAAAGGGAATTTCAGTACCCCCTAAGGAAATAGGCCTAACCGTGGGAGTTTTGCGATCTTTGCAGTACATGACTAATTCTGTCTTTGCAGGATTTACCCCAAGACCATTGTCTTTCGCCCATTTCTCAGTCATCCGGAGGGCCCTCTGAATAATATCTCTGATTGTGGATGGGAATTTTCCCCTGACTGCCAGAGCTACATCATCTGCGTATGCCACCACTTTTATCCTTTCTTTTTCTAGAGTAACCAGAAGGCTATTTATAGCAACATTCCAAAGAAGAGGTGATAGAACTCCTCCTTGGGGAGTGCCTCTGTTCACATACCTTTGTATGTTTGCTTGTCCTAGTGTGGCTGAAATACGTCTCTTCATTAGCAGTTCGTCTAACAGCCTGAGTATACATGGATCAACATTCAGAGTTGTCAGTCCATTTAATATCGAGCTCGGATGGACATTATTGAACGCCCCTTCGATGTCTAGAAACGCCACGATTGTGTATTCTTTGACAGATAGTGAACTTTCAATAAAGCTGACTAGTTCATGTAGTGCGGTCTCAGTAGACCTGCCCTTCGAGTATGCATGCTGTCGTTTCGAGAACAACCCCGAATCGATGCTAGTTCTAAGATGAATATCTATCATCCTCTCCAGAGTCTTAAGTAGGAATGATTGGTCGGAAATCCTTCGCCCTCGAGTGAGAGGCTTTTCCCGCTTTAGGTATGAAAACGACTTTTGTTTCCCTCCACTTTCCTGGGATATATGATAAGTTGATACATCCTTTATATATCACCGACAACCAGGGGATAATTTTGTCAGTTACAGCTTGTAACTCCGCCGGAGTAATTCCATCAGGTCCAGGGGATTTGAATGGTCCAAAGCTATTTAGCGCCCATCTTATTCTAGTTTCCTCGATACAATTTCCTCGACAGGAAACGACCGCTGAGCAACTGTGGCACCGCCAGTACATGGTTCAACCGTCTGATTTCCTGGAAAATGTGTGTCCAATAGTACCTCCAGCGTCTCCTCACTGGACGTTGTCCAATTGCCCTCCGATGTTTTAATGAAACCTGGAGCGGAGTTGGTGGATGCTAGAACCTTCCGTAGTCTGGAAGCCTCGGACGTATTCTCAATACTGCTGCAGTAATCATTCCAAGAGTTATGCTGAGCCTTTCTCAATTCTCGCTTGTATCCTCTCAGATTCTTCTTGTAAGCGTCCCAGTCCTCAGGGGCTCTGGTGGACTTTGCCTTGTTAAAGAGCTTCCTGCAGGATTTCCTCATATTACTTAATTCCGTAGACCACCATGATGGTCGATGTTTCCCCCTTGGCTTTCCTCTAGGGCATGCAGCTTTCAGTGAGATGTTGAAGGCCTTAGTAATCCGCTCCACTGCGTATTCGATATCTTGCACATTTCTCATATTTGTCTCTGTTATTTCCGGTATCATCATATTGAACGATTCCCTATACCTATTCCAGTCAGCTTTCCTAACATTTGGCGGAAATATGATCTTGGTGATATGAACATCAAATTTGAAACTGATGTAGCGATGATCTGAGAAGCTGTGTTCACTTAAAACCTGCCACTCAGATATCATTTTATTCAGTTCTTGCGAGGCCAAGGTGATGTCCAAAACCTCTTGCCTGTTTTTAGTGACAAAGGTTGGGGCATCTCCCTTGTTGCAAACTACCAGATTAGTCCGCAAAATTAACTCTATTAGCGACTCTCCCCTTGCATTAGTATCACTACTTCCCCATATACTATGATGTGTATTCGCATCGCATCCCATAATGAGTTTCGTCTTTGTTTTCAGTGACTCCTCCACTAAGGTCTTAACGGCATATGGAGGCATCTCCCTGTCATGTCCCATGTAGACCGAAGATACCCAATATTTGCATTTGGCTATTTCTAAACTGGCAACGACAGTGTCTGTATTGCACATTGAAGGAAGCAGAAACAAGTTGAGCTCGTTTTTAGCAATTATACAGGCTCGATTTACATCATTACCAGTATACTGCAATAGTTTGAACCCCGGAGTACTTAATTCACATATTTTGTTTCCATAAACATATGGTTCTTGAATAAGAACTATATCTATGTCCCCTTTCATCAGGAGAACTTTTAAGGCAGCACATGCAGCCTTACTATGATGAAGATTTATCTGGAGGATCCGTAGGACCATCGAGATTTTCAACAACCGTCACATCAGCCGCTTCAATCGAGTCATCAAGAATGTTCTCTTCAGAGATCTCGGTGACTCTCGCAATAACCATAGGTTCAACTTTGGTGAGTTCTGAGGCAATAGAAACCTCCTCTCGCATACGGTGTCTATCCATGTCTTCAACTTTGGTATCTCCCTCGACTTCGCAAGAGGATCCGCTTACTTCTGATTCAGACAGAGGATTGCCCATTTCTGAATTCTTTAGCTGATCGTTTTTATATACCTTCATTTGGATATAATGAAAGCCATAACATACACGGCCCTGGGACTTTGCTAAATGTGGCAAAGACTGAGTGTTCAATATAAACACTGCATGCCGTCTTGGTCCATCCACTTCATCCAAACGGCCAACCTTCCAATCAGCTGTTGGAAGATCTGGATTGCATCGTTTCAGTCTATTTAAAATAGATTCAGGGTCAGGAGGGTTTGCAGGTATCCACGCATGTGCTCTAGGTCTAGCCGGTATGTCTTTCTTCTCGACTAACTCTAGAGCAGCTCCTTCCCAAACTTCACCAATTAGTATCAGAGCAGCTTTAAAACATTCTATAGACCTCTGGTCCTCAAATGCGACTAGCTTAAATCGTCCTTGATACCAACCAGCCTCTTGGTGTCGAGGATCTGGGCCGGGAAACTTTTCCAGCACCTGTGAGTAGACGACAGACAGAGCATTCTCAATTTCCCCCCATTTTTGCTTTGGAACCATACCGTCCAATGCTCCTTTATAAATGATAGCCATCACAAGGCTGTCTTTAGCAACTGAGGCAAACGATCTTTGATCCCTTTTGGAGGATGGCAGCTCATCCGGCGATCGTTCCCTTTTTCCAATCTCAAGAATTCCTTGAGCCCATTTTAAGGAATCGCTTTGTTTAGCCGACTGCGTGCTTGGGTCGACTGATCCTAACTTCTTTAGGATAAGCAAAGCATTTCTGCGTTCCTTGAATCTCTTTCGTGAGGGATTACCTCCTTGTGATGTCGTTACCTTAGAAAAAGTTCGACTTGTCATAGTGTCGCCACCTGTCGACCCGTCTACAGGTCGACTAATTGGGCCTAACTCTTGGTCATTGCCCAAATTTATAACTCCAGTCGATACCCGTCCACTGGGCCCTGAAGTTAGCAACCCAGTGAATGACTTGGAATTTCGCTGCATGGTGGCTTAATATCCCACCACACTTGAAATTCTTAGTAGGTACCTATTACGATGAGTTTATCCGCTATTTAAAAACACGTCCGTTCCGTTCGACGGTTGAATAGAGAATATGGGGGCTATATATAATTATGGACCGATGTGAACCAATTTTTGCATGGTTGTTAGAGACCATATACTAACACCATGTACCAAATTTCAGCCAGATCGGATAAAATTTGCTCCTCCAAGAGGCTCCAAAACCAAATCTCGGGATCGGTTTATATGGGGGCTATATATAATTATGGACCGATGTGGACCAATTTTTGCATGGTTGTTAGAGACCATATACTAACACCATGTACCAAATTTCAGCCGGATCGGATAAAATTTGTTTCTCTTAGAGGCTCCGGAGGTCAAATCTGGTGATCGGTTTATAAGGGGGCTTATATAATTATGGACCGAAATGGACCAATTTTTGCATGGTCAGTAGAGACCATATACTCACATCATGTACCAAATTTCAGCCGGATCGGATGAAATTTGTTTCTCTTAGAGGCTCTGCAAGCCAAATCGGGGGATCGGTTTATATGGGGGCTATATATAATTATGGACCGATGTGAACCAATTTTTGCATGGTTGTTAAAGACCATATACTAACACCATGTTCCAAATTTCAGCCGGATCGAATTAAATTTGCTTCTCTTAGAGGCTCTGCAAGCCAAATCGGGGGATCGGTTTATATGGGGGCTATATATAATTATGGACCGATATGGACCAATTTTTGCATGGTTGTTAGAGACCATATACTAACACCATGTACCAAATTTCAGTCGTATCGGATGAAATTAGCTTCTCTTAGAGGCCTCGCAAGCCAAATTTGGGGGTCCGTTTATATGGGGGCTATACGTAAAAGTTGACCGATATGGCCCATTTGCAATACGATCCGACCTACATCAATAACAACTACTTGTGCCAAGTTTGAAGTCGATAGCTTGTTTCGTTCGGAAGTTAGCGTGATTTCAACAGACGGACGGACGGACATGCTCAGATCGACTCAGAATTTGACCACGACCCAGAATATATATACTTTATGGGGTCTTAGATCAATATTTCGATGTGTTACAAACGGAATGACAATGTTAATATACCCCCCATCCTATGGTGGAGGGTATACAAATACTTACCAATTTATGACTAAACTATACGCTGAGATATAACAAAAATGTTCCAAATTCATCTGGAATTGAATATTAATTTTTTACATTGAATAATAAAAATTTCAATACACTTTCAACATATTTTCCTAAATATTCTTAATAACTTTTTTCTAAACTATCGATAATATATTAATAACTTTCATTTAAAAGATTTAATAAACAAACACCAATATATGTCTCAAAAATCCAAAATATTCCATGCCTTTATATTCCCATGTTGCATACCTGCTTAAAAGATGCAACAACCCACGCCAACGCTAACTATACAACTGAAGCATGCGAAACAAAACCAAGCAAACCCCAAAACATTCCTACAACAACAAAAACACATGTTCCTTTATTGAAAACAACACCTCATCCAGCCAAATAAACCATCCGCGTATAACAAACACACACACAAACCAGTAAATGAACAAAAATAAAAACAACCCCACGCTCATGTATACACAACATACCCAGCTCTCGCTACCATTTCTCATTAATGCATTACTCTCACTCAAACAAAACTCAAGTAACATTAACCACATTCCACTATGCCGATAAAGATATCTGTACTATCCATTAGTTCATCGCATCTACTGACAATTTATTCTAAGAATAATATTCGTAAAGGCACACCAGTTTATGAACGATGAAACGTTTAACTTAAAATTTAATTGCATGTGAACTAAAAATATTTCATTGGGTAATTTTCTACCAACAATAATTAACTATAGGAATTGTCAGTAAGAAATTGCTATCCACTTTCAAGTTTATTCTTCGTAAAAAAATATTTTCTCATACAAAAAATCTTATAGTAAATTGCACTTATTATTTAGAAAGTACTTTACATTTCACAAGTAGTTTTATAGCATGACAAACGAATTTTTAACTATCAGTTAAGACATTTTTTAAGGAAATTGCCATCGTATTTTGCAGGCCATGAACTAAACGTTACTTAGAATTTGTAAAATTTCCTTATACTATGGGAAATTGGTGCAAATTACCACTATCACAGAACTGGTACCTGTGCTCCAGTTAGTTGCAATTTTCACATTTAGTGAAATAAAATTATCAGAATAACCTTTTGTTCGACATATTTCAAAAAAATTTTTTTCATTTCGGGTTCAATTAGGAGCCCAAATTGAAAGAGATTTCTACGAGTTTGTCCGAGACTGGTTCCTGAGGACCTGTTTATGGGTTGCTCCTGCTAAATTGTCTCAGGACGTGTCCTTTGGGGTGAGTCCAAGACGCGTCCTAAAATGTAAGTTTACTCCGTCAATGACAAATCCATGTTAAGGTGGACGGTCCCTTCCATACGTTTTGATCAGAACTGGGACTGGTCCATACACACAAGGGACTAGTCCTGTACCAGTTCTGTGGTTGAACCATTTCCCGTAGGGTAGTTCCACACATATCCCAGCAAAAATTGGGAGTTGTTCTAAAGGCACAACTTTAAAAGCACTTCCAAAAATGCCCTCACAAAGAAGTTAACTATTTTAACTACACAGGAAGTTTTTTTACTTTATTTTTTATATTTTAATGCGTAATTTTTTGTTTTCTTTTTTCAAAAAGTTTAAAAAAAGTTTAAGAATAAATAAAATGGTACAAATTATTGAAATTTTATTGAAAAATTTCCTTTCGAGTAGTTAATTTTCGTTGAAGATACGAAAAATGAACTAAAATTCTGGAAAATTCTTGTAATAAATTATTGTAAAAATCTTCTTAAATTTACAAGACACTTTTTGTTTCTGTGAAGGAAATATTTTTATTCGCACGTTGGATTCAGTTACTTGACGGTAGTTAGAAATTGCTTCTTCAAAAGGGTAATATTCTATTCTAATTAATTTCAATATCCATGTTTTCTATATGGCATAAGTTGCTATATTCATTGAATTTTTGTCCAATTTCATCGATTTGGCTAGTTTTTGTTTTGTGGATTTGCTTTATAACATAAGTATCTGAAATTGCAAAGTTATACAAAATATAAAAAAATATCAAATTCTATCGTACATATTGATGATTAATTTTTAAATTACGGGTTTCAAGAGTAGTTTCCTAGAGCCAATGAGGATATCAGCTTAGTTAGCATTAAACAGTAAGAATATTCCAAAAAATTACCCTTAGAAGGTCTGTCTAAAATTATCCCCGAAATTTTTTCAATTAAACAGTTAATTGAATTTGGAAACGGATTCAATATATATGTTAATTGATTCAATTAATTATTTAATCAAATCCGACTAAAAACCAATTAAAAAAATGATTGATATTTGTTACGTTTCCAATAAAATATTAATTGATTCAATCAATTTGTTATCCAATTCGGAAACAATTTTCAATTACAAACGTGATTGAACAATTTTCCGTTTCCAATATCTGATAAAGTAGTGTTGGCATTAAATTGCAGTTTTGTTTTACCTGGCTTTTCAGTTTGTACCCAAGTAGAGAGCAGTATATCTATCTGCTATATAAATTAATTAGCTGAAATATGTAATGGTAAAGAATACTTTCTTTTGGATTTAAAAATATGAAAAATATCCGAAAATAATAAAAAAGATGTATTTTCAATTTATATTTTTTCTATTTCCAGAATTTGCAAAGTGTTTTCCATTATTTTTGTCTTTGATTGGTTCAAATTTTAATGGAAGATTTCCATGTGTGGAAATTTTGGAAAGGAATTGTTACTAAAATTAAATTACCGAGCACCTTAATACACCTTTTTATGCTAAAAGACTACAACTGCAAAAGAAGATTATATAACCATTAGCGTAGCTAGACAATTTTCCTAGGGGGGGCTATAGCCTCCCTAGCTAAAACTTTATAGACTGAACTTATAAGTTCAACTAATGTTTTATTTCATAAAATTGAATAAAAAATAGACATCAAAATAACTCGAAATCAATTTATAATAAAGCAACTAAAAGTACCCTATGGGAAATTGGTGCAAATTACCACTATCACAGAACTGGTACCTGTGCTCCAGTTAGTTGCAATTTTCACATTTAGTGAAATAAAATTATCAGAATAACCTTTTGTTCGACATATTTCAAAAAAATTTTTTTCATTTCGGGTTCAATTAGGAGCCCAAATTGAAAGAGATTTCTACGAGTTTGTCCGAGACTGGTTCCTGAGGACCTGTTTATGGGTTGCTCCTGCTAAATTGTCCCAGGACGTGTCCTTTGGGGTGAGTCCAAGACGCGTCCTAAAATGTAAGTTTACTCCGTCAATGACAAATCCATGTTAAGGTGGACGGTCCCTTCCATACGTTTTGATCAGAACTGGGACTGGTCCATACACACAAGGGACTAGTCCTGTACCAGTTCTGTGGTTGATCCATTTCCCGTAGGGTAGTTCCACACATATCCCAGCAAAAATTGGGAGTTGTTCTAAAGGCACAACTGTAAAAGCACTTCCAAAAATGCCCTCACAAAGAAGTTAACTATTTTAACTACACAGGAAGTTTTTTTACTTTATTTTTTATATTTTAATGCGTAATTTTTTGTTTTCTTTTTTCAAATAGTTTAAAAAAAGTTTAAGAATAAATAAAATGGTACAAATTATTGAAATTTTTCCTCAAAAATGCTAAATCCATTATAGAACAAGTATAAACGGCCGTAAGTTCGGCCAGGCCGAATCTTATGTACCCTCCACCATGGATTGGGTAGAAACTTCTACGAAAGACTGTCATCCACAATCGAATTACTTGGGTTGTGGTATCTTAAATCGCTTTCTAAATTGTGAGTTAGACCATACGTGGTATACATTAGACAAAAAAGTATGTGTAGGTAAGTCTACAAATAATTACGAATCGATATGGACTTTTGCACGATACGTAGGGAGCCAGAATTGAAATATGGGGGCTATATACAATTATTGATATGGACCAATTTTTGTGTGATTGGGGATCGATTTATCTGAGGGCTATATATAACTATAGACCGATATGGACCTAGTTAGGCATGGTTGTTAACGGCCATATACTAGCACAATGTACCAAATTTCAACTGACTCGGATGCAATTTGCTCCCCCAAGAGGCTCCAAAACCAAATCTCGGGATCGGTTTATATGGGGGCTATATATAATTATGGACCGATTTCGACCAATTTTTGCATGGGAGTTTGAGGCCATATATTAACACCACGTACCAAATTTCAAGTGAATCAGATGAATTTTGGTCTTCCAAGAGGCTCCGGAGGTCAAATCTGGTGATCGGTTTATATGGGGGCTATATATAATTATGGACCGATGTAGACCAATGTTTGCATGGTTGTTAGAGACCATATACTAACCCCATGTACCAAATTTCAGCCGGATCGGATGAAATTTGCTTCTCTTAGAGGCCTCGCAAGCCAAATCTGGGGATCGGTTTATATGGGGGCTATATATAATTATGGACCGATGTGGACCAATTTTTGCATGATTGTTAGAGACCATATACTAACAGTACGTACCAAATTTCAGCCCGATTGGATGAAATTTGCTTCTCTTAGAAGCCTCGCAAGCCAAATCGGGGGATCGGTTTATATGGGGGCTACATATAATTATGGACCGATGTGGACCAATTTTTGCATGGTTGTTAGAGACCATATACTAACACCATGTACCAAATTTCAGCCGGATCGGATGCAATTTGCTTCTCTTAGAGGCCTCGCAAGCCAAATCGGGGGATCGGTTTATATGGGGGCTATATATAATTATGGACCGATGTGGACCAATTTTTGCATGGTTGTTAGAGACCATATACTAACACCATGTACCAAATTTCAGCCGGATCGGATGCAATTTGCTTCTCTTAGAGGCCTCGCAAGCCAAATTTGGGGGTCCGTTTATATGGGGGCTATACGTAAAAGTGGACCGATGTGGCCCATTTGCAATACGATCCGACCTACATCAATAACAACTACTTGTGCCAAGTTTGAAGTCGATAGCTTGTTTCGTTCGGAAGTTAGCGTGATTTCAACAGACGGACGGACGGACATGCTCAGATCGACTCAGAATTTGACCACGACCCAGAATATATATACTTTATGGGGTCTTAGATCAATATTTCGATGTGTTACAAACGGAATGACAATGTTAATATACCCCCCATCCTATGGTGGAGGGTATACAAATACTTACCAATTTATGACTAAACTATACGCTGAGATATAACAAAAATGTTCCAAATTCATCTGGAATTGAATATTAATTTTTTACATTGAATAATAAAAATTTCAATACACTTTCAACATATTTTCCTAAATATTCTTAATAACTTTTTTCTAAACTATCGATAATATATTAATAACTTTCATTTAAAAGATTTAATAAACAAACACCAATATATGTCTCAAAAATCCAAAATATTCCATGCCTTTATATTCCCTTGTTGCATACCTGCTTAAAAGATGCAACAACCCACGCCAACGCTAACTATACAACTGAAGCATGCGAAACAAAACCAAGCAAACCCCAAAACATTCCTACAACAACAAAAACACATGTTCCTTTATTGAAAACAACACCTCATCCAGCCAAATAAACCATCCGCGTATAACAAACACACACACAAACCAGTAAATGAACAAAAATAAAAACAACCCCACGCTCATGTATACACAACATACCCAGCTCTCGCTACCATTTCTCATTAATGCATTACTCTCACTCAAACAAAACTCAAGTAACATTAACCACATTCCACTATGCCGATAAAGATATCTGTACTATCCATTAGTTCATCGCATCTACTGACAATTTATTCTAAGAATAATATTCGTAAAGGCACACCAGTTTATGAACGATGAAACGTTTAACTTAAAATTTAATTGCATGTGAACTAAAAATATTTCATTGGGTAATTTTCTACCAACAATAATTAACTATAGGAATTGTCAGTAAGAAATTGCTATCCACTTTCAAGTTTATTCTTCGTAAAAAAATATTTTCTCATACAAAAAATCTTATAGTAAATTGCACTTATTATTTAGAAAGTACTTTACATTTCACAAGTAGTTTTATAGCATGACAAACGAATTTTTAACTACCAGTTAAGACATTTTTTAAGGAAATTGCCATCGTATTTTGCAGGCCATGAACTAAACGATTGTTACTTAGAATTTGTAAAATTTCCTTATACTATGGGAAATTGGTGCAAATTACCACTATCACAGAACTGGTACCTGTGCTCCAGTTAGTTGCAATTTTCACATTTAGTGAAATAAAATTATCAGAATAACCTTTTGTTCGACATATTTCAAAAAAATTTTTTTCATTTCGGGTTCAATTAGGAGCCCAAATTGAAAGAGATTTCTACGAGTTTGTCCGAGACTGGTTCCTGAGGACCTGTTTATGGGTTGCTCCTGCTAAATTGTCCCAGGACGTGTCCTTTGGGGTGAGTCCAAGACGCGTCCTAAAATGTAAGTTTACTCCGTCAATGACAAATCCATGTTAAGGTGGACGGTCCCTTCCATACGTTTTGATCAGAACTGGGACTGGTCCATACACACAAGGGACTAGTCCTGTACCAGTTCTGTGGTTGATCCATTTCCCGTAGGGTAGTTCCACACATATCCCAGCAAAAATTGGGAGTTGTTCTAAAGGCACAACTGTAAAAGCACTTCCAAAAATGCCCTCACAAAGAAGTTAACTATTTTAACTACACAGGAAGTTTTTTTACTTTATTTTTTATATTTTAATGCGTAATTTTTTGTTTTCTTTTTTCAAATAGTTTAAAAAAAGTTTAAGAATAAATAAAATGGTACAAATTATTGAAATTTTTCCTCAAAAATGCTAAATCCATTATAGAACAAGTATAAACGGCCGTAAGTTCGGCCAGGCCGAATCTTATGTACCCTCCACCATGGATTGGGTAGAAACTTCTACGAAAGACTGTCATCCACAATCGAATTACTTGGGTTGTGGTATCTTAAATCGCTTTCTAAATTGTGAGTTAGTCCATACGTGGTATACATTAGACAAAAAAGTATGTGTAGGTAAGTCTACAAATAATTACGAATCGATATGGACTTTTGCACGATACGTAGGGAGCCAGAATTGAAATATGGGGGCTATATACAATTATTGATATGGACCAATTTTTGTGTGATTGGGGACCGATTTATCTGAGGGCTATATATAACTATAGACCGATATGGACCTAGTTAGGCATGGTTGTTAACGGCCATATACTAGCACAATGTACCAAATTTCAACTGACTCGGATGCAATTTGCTCCTCCAAGAGGCTCCAAAACCAAATCTCGGGATCGGTTTATATGGGGGCTATATATAATTATGGACCGATTTCGACCAATTTTTGCATGGGAGTTTGAGGCCATATATTAACACCACGTACCAAATTTCAAGTGAATCAGATGAATTTTGGTCTTCCAAGAGGCTCCGGAGGTCAAATCTGGTGATCGGTTTATATGGGGGCTATATATAATTATGGACCGATGTAGACCAATGTTTGCATGGTTGTTAGAGACCATATACTAACCCCATGTACCAAATTTCAGCCGGATCGGATGAAATTTGCTTCTCTTAGAGTCCTCGCAAGCCAAATCTGGGGATCGGTTTATATGGGGGCTATATATAATTATGGACCGATGTGGACCAATTTTTGCATGATTGTTAGAGACCATATACTAACAGTACGTACCAAATTTCAGCCCGATTGGATGAAATTTGCTTCTCTTAGAAGCCTCGCAAGCCAAATCGGGGGATCGGTTTATATGGGGGCTACATATAATTATGGACCGATGTGGACCAATTTTTGCATGGTTGTTAGAGACCATATACTAACAGTACGTACCAAATTTCAGCCCGATTGGATGAAATTTGCTTCTCTTAGAAGCCTCGCAAGCCAAATCGGGGGATCGGTTTATATGGGGGCTACATATAATTATGGACCGATGTGGACCAATTTTTGCATGGTTGTTAGAGACCATATACTAACACCATGTACCAAATTTCAGCCGGATCGGATGCAATTTGCTTCTCTTAGAGGCCTCACAAGCCTAATTTGGGGGTCCGTTTATATGGGGGCTATACGTAAAAGTGGACCGATGTGGCCCATTTGCAATACCATCCGACCTACATCAATAACAACTACTTGTGCCAAGTTTGAAGTCGATAGCTTGTTTCTTTCGGAAGTTAGCGTGATTTCAACAGACGGACGGACGGACGGACGGACGGACGGACGGACATGCTCAGATCGACTCAGAATTTCACCACGACCCAGAATATATATACTTTATGGGGTCTTAGAGCAATATTTCGATGTGTTACAAACGGAATGACTTTGGTGGAGGGTATAAAAATCGATAATATTTGAAAAAACGTTTCAAACAAGCGTTAGAATGCATTAAAAATCATAAAAAAGTATAAAAATTATTTATTTGGGAAAATATCACAAAATTTTTAGTTCACATTCAAAACACTGAATTCTGATCACACCTTAAGAAGTGATGCAAATTCATTGCAACGGTTGTTGAAACGGTGGACATTCGTTCTATGACAAGTTCATATTACATTCATCGCTTCTCCGCCAATTTTGTACCACTTCCAGACCCAAAAAGGACATTTTCTCTTCTTTTTTGGCGACGCTTTTTTGCAGCATTAATAAGATATTAATTTATGAAAGAATAGTTTTAATATCAATTACTATTTTTTATTCAACTAAATCATAAGTTCAACCACAGCTTTATTTCATAAATATCAGACTTCTACCACAACCCAAGTAATTTGATTGTGCATGAAAGTCTTTAGTGGAGCTTTGTGCGTTGTACGAGTATATACTTGTTTAATTTTTATAAAAATGTAAAATCGTAAATAGGTTTTCAAATCCTGGGGGGGCTACAATTTTTCTGGGGCGGTCTAAGCCCCCTCCCCAGAGGCCTTGCTACGCTTATGTAAAGGGTGATTCTTTTGAGGTTAGGATTTTCATGCATTAGTATTTGACAGATCACGTGGGATTTCAGACATGGTGTCAAAGAGAAAGATGCTCAGTATGCTTTGACATTTCATCATGAATAGACTTACTAACGAGCCACAACGTCGAATTTTCAGTGAATGGGCCCTAGAAAAGTTGGCAGAAAATCCGCTTTTTTATCGACAAATTTTGTTCAGCGATGAGGCTCATTTCTGGTTGAATGGCTACGCAAATAAGCAAAATTGCCGCATTTGGAGTGAAGAGCAACCAGAAGCCGTTCAAGAACTGCCCATGCATCCCGAAAAATGCACTGTTTGGTGTGGTTTGTACGCTGGTGGAATCATTGGACCGTATTTTTTCAAAGATGCTGTTGGACGCAACGTTACGGTGAATGGCGATCGCTATCGTTCGATGCTAACAAACTTTTTGTTGCCAAAAATGGAAGAACTGAACTTGGTTGACATGTGGTTTCAACAAGATGGCGCTACATGCCACACAGCTCGCGATTCTATGGCCATTTTGAGGGAAAACTTCGGAGAACAATTCATCTCAAGAAATGGACCGGTAAGTTGGCCACCAAGATCATGCGATTTGACGCCTTTAGACTATTTTTTGTGGGGCTACGTCAAGTCTAAAGTCTACAGAAATAAGCCAGCAACTATTCCAGCTTTGGAAGACAACATTTCCGAAGAAATTCGGGCTATTCCGGCCGAAATGCTCGAAAAAGTTGCCCAAAATTGGACTTTCCGAATGGACCACCTAAGACGCAGCCGCGGTCAACATTTAAATGAAATTATCTTCAAAAAGTAAATGTCATGGACCAATCTAACGTTTCAAATAAAGAACCGATGGGATTTTGCAAATTTTATGCGTTTTTTTTTAAAAAAAAGTTATCAAGCTCTTAACAAATCACCCTTTATATAACTGCAATCTGGAACTAAGAATTGAACTTGATATTCTATGCAGGTAATGTTTAACAAAATTAACTTTTAATTGAATAAAATTGAATTCTAATTATTCAGTTTACTTTCAGAAAACTAATTTAGCTTACAGGCTGGTGATTTATTGGAAATCTAGGCGCATCTAGATTTTAGAAGGAACATGCTGACATCATTAATATGATAAGGAAGATGGTGATTTATATAGTTTATTTTAACCCTTTAGTTGTATGTCTAAGTTATGTTAGAACAAAACACACAAATAACAAAAACCAAATTCTTTTTGGTTTCTACACCCTCACAAAAAATCGCTTCTGTAACATATACTCCCAAACATATTTTGCTTCAAGCATATACATTTTTGGGTATTGCTCAAACATTTATATGTTTGACCTCTTCCAATATATAATATGTTTGAAAGCATATTGGTCTAAACAATATATGTTTGGGTAGTCTAAGTTCCAAACATTTTGTATTTTTGCATCCAAATTCAATAATGTTGTCTTCTAAAAAACAATATGTTATTATGTGAACATATAATATGTTTGGAAGCATTTTGCACCCAAAAATATTATATGCTTAAAAAAAATTCTCCCAAACAATATTGTGCTCAAAATTTTATTTATTTATTTATATATTTACAATCATAATGAATTATGAAAATAAACAGGTAATATAGGTGCTAACAACATAGGTTTTCGACCTGAATGCTCAAAATTTTGTTTCTGCCCAATTGTATATTCCCCGACATCTTTCTCACTTCCACGAGATTTTTTAGTTCTTAGCACCTTTTTCTGTAATACAAACATTGTAGAAGAAATTATTCAATTTTATGATTTTTATTTTATTTTAATTTTACCTTTTGCCGGACGGGGATTCGAAAAGCGGACCACACAGTTTGTAAGGATCAAATTAGTAGCTGATCAATTGCCCAAGGAAAAATAAAATGTTAATTTTGTAATAACAAGCAACAACCACCAACTAAATTCAATATCGCTCCCTGTTAAATAGCGCTCCAAGCTACTAAACACATATATGTTTATAGGCTATTTCTAAATTAATATATGTTTGCATCCAAGCATATTATATTTACAAACATTTTATGTCCCAAACATAATATGTTCTAACCTATTAACATATATGTCCCAAACATGTTATGCTAGTTTATGAACATTATATGCTTGCACTCAAAAATATTGTGTTTAAAAATTTGTGTTCCAAACATATAATGTTTATAGCCAAACATATGAAAAACTGTCTTTTTCATATGTTTGTTTCAAAATTTTAAAGATTTTTTATAAGAAACGCATATTTTCTTTTAATTCAAATAAAACTAAATAAGATTTTCGGGGCGCAATATATACATTTTTTGATTGATATTTATTGCCAATATCAATTAATAATTTAATTGAATCCATCAAGTAGTTGATTGATTTTTGTCGAGAAATTAATTAAAATTAATTCAATTAAAACTGTGATTGAATTTTATGTCAAAAACCAATCACTGTTTTAATTGATTCAATCACACAATTGATTGATTCCGTGACAAAATTCAATTCAATTAAATTTAATTAAAAAATGATTGAATCCGCGATTTTCGCAATTGAAACCAAAAACATTTTTTTGTGTGTAGTTAGTGAACTAAAAAAATTTACTGAAATTTTAAAAGTTTTCATTTAGCTAAGTTAATTTTCGTTTTGGTTACGAAAAATGAACTATATTACACTAAATTTTTTGAACTATGTGAAAGTTAAAATGGTCCTTAAATTTACAAGACACTTTTTTCTGTGCATATTTCGCTGTAATATAAAAAGCATTAACACACATATTTTCAATTACAAAAGTTTCAATGCGTTTTCTCAAAATCTTGCAACACTGCCGTTTCGAACATGTATAAAATCAGCTGCATTTAGGCAACCACCATTTTTTTTGAAACAAGTGAAGGGGGAATTTTGGACAACTTGTGGTATATTTTTAAATCTTGTTTTTAAAGGGCTTTCATGTTATTTTGTTACCAATTATTTATCAAGCATATAGAAAACATATTAAAAATTGAAAATAAAGGATTTATTTCGGTTTCAAATCCTTCTTTTTGGAATTAAGAAAGATTCCACTAAAAAAATTCCGCGAAAACATTTCCCGTTTGTTAAGGGAAAATTAGTTTACAGAACAACACCTACGGGAAAAAGTCTTTCATGTGAAACCCAGAACATACCCGAATATGTGGTAATTGCTGTAACATCCCAATAAAACAGAAAGTGGTTTAATCCCCAAACTGTGATCCCAGTAAATTAAGATCATTCTATTGGGCTCTCACGTATGTTTTTAATGTAGAAAGAATAGAACAAACGATTAACAAATAAGCTGTTTTTAATAGTGTTACGAATTTGATATTTCTAGATTTAACTTTATTCAAATTAGTTTCCGTTAATTTAAAATTTCAAATTGTAACGGTCAAATTACTAGTACTTTCTTAAACATCTTTTGTGTTCTTAGTTTCCCAATCGTTCACTGTAAAGTAACCCCTTTTTGTTTTGTTATCTTCATTGCTTATTGTTGCAGTTGTGCTAATATGATAATCATCTATGCCTGTGCGACATCTGCCTGTAATATTTTCTCCTTTAAGGGAATTAGAGTGTGCACGTGAGTACTCACGTTCACGCACACTCACGACGAAAAAATCTTACTCACGCACGATATTGTTTAGTAGGACCCACACTCACGTACACTCACGAAAAGAACATTTGTACTCATGTACACTCACGCACGAAAATGTAACTCACGAAAAATACCATGACTCACGAAAAATACCGTGAATTAGAGGTGTGCACGTGACACGAAATTGTCGTGACTCACGAAAATTTTCGTGACTCACACGTGAATCGAGATTCACGCTGACGGCAACGGAGTGAGTGTGCGTGATTAACCAACCAAATGTCGTGCGTGAGTCACGAAAATAATATCTTCGTGAGTGTGCGTGAGTAACGAATTTCGGAAAAACACACTCACGAAAATAATTCCGCGTACGAACATAAAATGCTTACGAGTTGAATTCATTTATAATTTTAGTGACACCCTAGGTGTAAAGAGTTTTATAACGCTCTCGATTTTAAACATACTCATGTTTTCAATCAGGTTCTATAGGTAAATTACTCATAAAATTATTCGTGAGTCACGAGGTTTTTCGTGAGTCACGACATTTAAAAGATTTTCGTGCGTGAGTACAAATTTTCTTTTCGTGAGCGTGAGTCCTACCAAAAAATATCGTGTGTGAGTGTGCGTGAATAAGATTTCTCCGTCGTGAGTGTGCGTAAGCGTGAGTCACGACATTTAAAAGATTTTCGTGTGTGAGTACAAATTTTCTTTTCGCGAGCGTGAGTCCTACCAAAAATATCGTGTGTGAGTTTGCGTGAATAAGATTTCTCCGTCGTGAGTGTGCGTAAGCGTGAGCAAAATATTACTCACGTGCACAGCTCTACCGTGAATCACAAAATATGTCGTGACTCACGAATAATTTTATGAGTAATTTACCTTAGGGGCATGTTTGAAAACATGAGCATGATTAAAATCGAGAGCGTTATTTAACTTTTAACATCTCAGGTGTCACTAAAATTGTAAATAAATTCACACGCACACTCACGCCGTTTCCATCAGCGTGACTCACGACTTACTCGTGAGTCACGAAAATTTTCGTGAGTCACGAGCACTTCTCTATATTATTTTTTGTATTTTGTACCTGAAATACACAGAAAAAAAGTGTCTCGTAAATTTAAGAAGATTTTTACAATAATTTATTACAAGAATTTTCCAGAATTTTAGTTAATTTTTCGTATCTTCAACGAAAATTAACTACTCGAAAGGAAATTTTACAAATTCAAAGTAACAATCGTTTAGTTCATGGCCTGCAAAATACGATGGAAATTTCCTTAAAAAATTTCTTAACTGGTAGCTAAAAATTCGTTTGTCATGCCATAAAACTACTTATGAAATGTAAAGTACTTTCTAAATAATAAGAGCAATTTACTATAAGATTTTTTTGTATGAAAAAATATTTTTTTACGAAAAATGAACTTGAAAGTGGATAGCAATTTCTTAGTGATAATTCCTATAGTTAATAATTGTTGGTAGAAAATTACCGAATGAAATATTTTTAGTTCACATATAATTAAATTTATAGACATTTTCGTCAAAAATGGTAGATAACATTTCATGAAGTTTTTGCAAATTTTAAGTTAAACGTTTCATCGTTCATAAACTGGTGTGCCTTTACGAAAATTATTCTTAGAGTAAATTGTCAGCAGATGCGATTAACTAATGCATAGTACAGATATCTTTATCGGCATAGTGGAATGTGATTAATGTAAAGATGATGTTAGTTAAGTTTTGTTGTGTATACATGAGCGTGGGGTTGTTTTTAGTTTTGTTCATTTAGTGGTTTGTGTGTGTGTTTGTTATTCGCGGATGGTTTATTTGGCTGGATGAGGTGTTGTTTTCAATAAAGAAACATGTGTTTTTGTTGTTGTAGGAATGTTTTGGCTTTGCTTGGTTTTGTTTGGCATGCTTCAGTTGTATAGTTGGCGTTGGCGTGGGCTGTTGCATTTTTTAAGCAGGTATGCAACAAGGGAATATAAAGGCATGGAATATTTTGGATTTTTGAGACATATATTGGTGTTTGTTTATTAAACCTTTCAAATGGAAGTTATTAATATTTTAGCGATGAAATGTACGATGGCGAAATGATGATCGGTAGTTTAGAAAAAAGTTACTAAGAATATTTAGGAAAAAACGTTGAAATTGAAAGTGCATTGGCATTTTTATTATTCAATGTAAAAAATTAATATTCAATTCCAGATGAATTTGGAAAATTTTTGTTATATCTCAGCGTATAGTTTAGTCATAAATTGGTAAGTATTTTTTTTAATGTGGTTTTCTTTTAAAAAGAATATTTCTTATGTGTATTATTATTTGTTAATTATTTTTTTTTTTTTTTGGAAACCAGTTTAATGTTTTTCTTTGTTGTAAGAACAATATTTAATTTCAGAGAAACTCCAGATGGATTCGAACAAATTTAAAAAATAGAGAATTGGTAAGTTTTCTTTTCAAAATATGCTTTCTTTCAACTAGAATATTTACGTTTTTATGATCTTTTTATCATCAAAATTATAGGTTTTTAATACCTTATTTTAGTATTTCTTTAATCAAATTTTTTGGAAACCAATTTAATATTTTTAATGTAAGAAACAAATGTTTAATTTCAGAATAACCCCTTAAAAATTTGGAAAACTTTTTATTACTCCTCTGCTTGTAATTTAATAGTGAATTGGTGAGGATTCTTTAACTTTCTCTTAATTTAATCTCTTTCAGACCTATGCATTGTACAACATACAAATCACTTTTAGTTGTGCTTTTGAACTGAATTTTGTGAATAATTGAATGATATAAGCCTATACAACAATTCCCAATGGTTGTTTTTTGTTAAAAGGACATCGCACAATTGTGCGTTCTAGGTCATAATTACTTGTTATTGCGATCCAGGACATGCTAAGTAATAACACAAAAAATATTTAATTTATAATAAATTTTCATTATTAATCTTGAAATGATCTAATAATATGAAACAAACATAAAAGTACTTCATTTCTGGAAGAAGACAAATGTTTACTAGTTTCTATTTAGAATGGTAGTTTTCAAAACAGTTCTTGTGTTTTGATAAACAAAGGGCTACTTGACACTTCTTACATCTTCCTCGTGATCGGCTTCCACAATTATTACGGCAAGTCCTTGGTGGACCATCAGAAAATTCGGGCCAGTGATCAAATCGGTCAAACCTTATGTCATCAGGGGCATCATGAGGCCGATATTCAGTACCGTAAAATTCTTCTGTCAGCTGATTTTTTTCTTCAAATTCAGGAGGTTTAAATGAAGCAGCTAAAACAGTACCAAGCTCCATTTTAAAAGCTATAAGGGATTTCGTTTTTGCTTTTGGCTGTTTTGAAAGTTCTGCATCCATTCTATATTCCATCCAACAATTATATATAGCCAGATGGAGAAAGTGAGAAAAATATTTTGAAAGTCCACTTCTTCGTTTTCGTTTTAATTCTGTAATATTCTAACATTTGGTCACAGAGATCAACGCCACCCATATATGCATTATAGCCTTTTATCACTGCAGGCACTTGTACCGGACATCGACGTTTCAAATTTCTATTCCATCTGTCAATTTCACTTACAGGATCTTTTCCACAAAT
This sequence comes from Haematobia irritans, assembly GCF_050003625.1. NCBI lineage: Eukaryota > Metazoa > Arthropoda > Insecta > Diptera > Muscidae > Haematobia > Haematobia irritans. The sequence continues at coordinate 83,995,092 of NC_134398.1, forward strand.
AGTGGAAGCGACGACGACAGATTTTGTATCTTTCCATTTGACAATGGATATATTTTTCGAATTTACTAATTGATAAATGTCACCGCGATTCATATCTTTATATAGTGGAAATTGAACGCTTTTTGGTATTCGGTTTGCCATAATTGTGCCTGATGCTAAAAATCCCATTTCATATAGACATTCCATGAGTGGAATTGTGGTAAAAAATCTGTCGAAATATATATGGCTACCTTTTGGAATATTGTTTAAAAGTCTTATTACTATAGATGGGCCATGTCCTAATCCACAATCTATAAATGTTCCAGCTCCTTGGAATACTTCAAAATCCACTACTAAACCTCGAGAAATCGAGCACACTAAGTTTTTAAGGCCAACTGGCCTAGGTTTTGATCTAATTACTTGGCGCGCAGGGCATCTTCCGGTAAATGGAATCATTTGCTCATCAATTGAATAATTTGTTATTTCAGTTGCTAACTCATTACATCGCTTCTTTATCATATCAATGACAGCTTGAATTCTCCACAGTTTATTAGATGGGTTTTCAACCGAGAAATCTTCGAAATGAATATCTGTTCTGAGCTGGAGAAATTTGTCACGTGACATGGAGTTATAAATTGCAGAATTGATACATTCTTTTGACCAGTACATTCTTATAGCGGGGTATCCAAGACAACCCATTATAATAGCACATCCATAAAATCTTTTAATATCTTCAGGTATGTAACGAACTTCCTGACCACGTTTCGCCGACGCATAATGTTTAGTATACTTAACAACATCGTGATAATGATTTTCAGAAAAGTAATATTTAAAATATTCCAGTGGAGTGTTTTCTTTTGTTTCATTTTGGCAACCGAGAGTTACTGGAAGCTCTGTATTCGAAAACGGTATATTCTTCCGCTGCTATAGAAGTCGATGGACCAAGTTCACTATCCAGCTGAAGATTTGTTAAAGAAGACAGGTCTTCATTGATCAGGCTATCATTGCTATCTTCATCAGCATTTAAATTAAAGGCAGTCCATGTTTCATCAGCATCTTCGTCATCACTAAAGTCGACATCAGATTGTTCTAGCAGTTCTAGAACTGCTTCTAAGTCTTTGTTACTCCGTAGATCAAACACTTTTCCTGCAATAATCGTCAAGATGTCACAAACGTGAGGATAAAAGAAAAATACATTTTATGCCTGATCAACACAATTGTGATAACTCTGTTTTTAGCACCCAGATAATTACTAATTTACAAAAAAATTCTTGATTTTACTGCAAAATACTTAATTTCATATACTCTCTAATTGTTTAAATTCATATTTTTATTTTTCATCGTTGGAATTATTCAAAAAATACTCACCACGTGGTAGCATGTTTTTTCAGGTTAAGTTACTTAAATCAAATTGATGTCATTTTTACAGTTATCACTCTTTCTATTCGTTGTTTATTTGTCTTCGGAAAGAAATTGTGTTGAAAAAAGAGATTACGAGTGTTACCATACGATAATTATTTTTAAATATATATTTAGATTAAAATAGCCAGATCGCACAATTGATATGGCTAGGTCTGAAAGGGATATTATTAATTTTTTAATTAGATTTTTTGGAAACCAATTTAATAATTTTATTTTTTTTTATTGAATTAAATCGAAATTTTGATACAATATATATGCACCCCGCGAAGCTCACAGCTTGTCTGCAGGGATCGATTATGTAGAAAATTCAGTAAATTAATGACAATATATTCCTTATATTTATATTACTAATAATACATATTTATATTACTAACGTTCGCTTCATTGCGATTGTACTAAAAAGTTTTTAATTAGTTTTTTCTTCTTATGTTTATTTTGTACGTTTAATAAATTCAGTGGCATTGAGTTTAGGACATTGGGTAGTTGGTATTCTAAGCTGCTTTTTCCGTAGCGTGTTTTGAATCTCGGTGTTTTTAATCTTCTCTCTGCTCGCCTCCTTGTGTTATAATCGTGATTGATTTGTTGCAGAAAGTTTTCTCCTTCGAACTCATTTACAATGGTAGATTTGTACAAACTTTTTAGGTTTAATAAATTTTGTGTTTTAATGAAAGATTCTACAGTCACATCTGTTAAGTTTCCGGGATTATTATTGCGGGGGATGCCAACAGTTGGTATAGAGTTTTGTAGGTTTGAATTATGTGGAAAATATCTTTCATAATGGTAGTGCCGGTTTTTCATTAGAATTTTGAATAATCTACTTTGGGTTTTTTGCAGTATATTGCAGTGATTTGAGCTTCCAAAAGCCGTTATTCCGTGTCGTAAATATGATTCTGCTAGTGATAGATAAACTTGTTTTGTCACAGATAATGGAGCAATGTTATTTAAGTGGTGCGGTACATATGACGCTTTGCGCAGTTTCTTATTTAACATTAGTATATGTTCTTTCCATTTGAAATTGTGATCAACAATGACTCCTAGATACTTAATCGTTTCTACCAATTCAATGAACACATTGCAGTTATCGTCCTCATTTGAAAATGGTGACAGTCTACATTTATGAAGACATTCAGTTGTATGAAATTTTATTTGAATGGGAATTTTAGTTAATTGTGCCGATTTTATATGCATTAGTTTAGTCTTATTTGCATTTATAATTAAGCCATTGTCCTGACACCATCTAGCAACTACGTTCAGTTCATATTGCATCATGTGCAATGCGGTTTCGAGATTTCCATTTCATACGATTATGGCTGTGTCATCCACATAGGCAAATGTTGTGCTCTTGTTAAGTTGGTTAAGCATTTCGTTAGCATATAAAAGGTATAAGATTGGACCTAGTTTAGACCCTTGCGGAACACCACTGCTTAAATTTGTCTCCTGACTAAGATTCTTTCCAACTTTTACACGATATGATCTACATTCCAAATAATTCTTAAACCATCCTAGGCATTGGCCACGAATTCCATATCTTTCCAAAATACACAATAAATTTGTATGCGACAATGTGTCAAATGCCTTGCTAAAGTCGATAAAGAGAACCAGACATTGCATACCATTGTCCAAACATTTGTTTATATATTGTGAAAAGTGGCCCAAAAGCTTATTTATAGTTGTCCCTTTTTGGAAGCCATATTGAGATTTATTTATTACATTATATTTTGAAAGGAAGTCGTTAAGGCGCCTGCTAACAATCTCTTCTAACACTTTTTCCACTACTGGAAATATCGATATTGGGCGATAATTATTGTATTCATTCTTGTAGCCAGATTTAAAAATGGGTCGTACTATAGCTGTTTTCAGCATTTTTGGAATAATACATTCAGATATACTTGCATTTACTATAGATGTTATAATTGGTGCGAAGAGTTCGGCGTTACATTTTATGTCCTCCGGGCGGATGCCATCAATACCTGCGCCTTTTTTATGGTTCAATTTCTTAAGTATGTTTAGAATTTCAAGTTCATTCGTTGGTTCCACGTAGATTGTGTTTGTGATCCTTGTATCGGATGAAACTATTGTTCTAATGTTGCAATCATGCAATATTTTTGCAACATTTTCATTAAACTTTAGTGCAAAATTGTCCACAATAGAATAGGAATCAATCTCCCCAAAATTCTTTTTGATAATCTCGTCAATATTATCGACCTTTTTCCCCATGATATTATTTATTAATCCCCAAGTACCCCGATATTTGTTCTATTCCTTATGAATTCCTTGCGATGGTATTCATTTTTTGCACGAATAATAATCTCATTGAGCCTTTTATTAAAAGTTTTGTATTCAATTTCTTTGGTGGGATTTCCTCGAGATTTTTTGAATCTTTTATAAAGTTTATCTCTCATGTGACAATATTTCAATATTTCTTCATTCAACGAAGGATAATCGTTTCGTTTTACAACTTTTTTATGGTATTTGTTAGAACTGTCATAAATATACTCAAATTTCTTGTATAAATTTGGACAACTTTTTATATTTCCCCTAAGCAATTTAATAGAGAGTTGGTAAGTTGTATACTAAAACTTTGTCTTTCTTTCAACTAGAATATTTATTTTATTATATCCCAATAAACACAAACGTTTGAAAAATGCTAAATTTCAATAATTTTTCAAAGGATTAGGGTAATATTCAAATTGAGAAATTGTTGAGAAAATCGCGTTCTCAACAAAAAACAGACATTACCCTCAACAGTGAAATTCAACACATTAGCACTAATATCTCAAGTGTTATCCTCAAATTGAAATGCATCGCTACTCAATAATTTGTCAAACAATTTTCGATGCGAGTCAAATTCAAAATTAACATCGTTGCAAATACTTTTCAACCTAAATTTGTATGAATGATATACCCACTTCAAATTGAAAGCCAAAGCCAAAATTCTATGAATTTTGTATAATTCATTCATTTTCATCAAAATAAAATATATAATAATACACTACACTACATAATACACTACTACAAATAAGAACAAAACAAAAAAAACAAACAACAAAACTTTAAATATCTTAAACATTATTAGTAAACACTTTTGCATTGATAATTCCATTTCCTTCCTTTTGGTGTCATAAAACACCATTAAAATTTATTAACATGCGGGCAATTTGAAATTAGGAACGTACTGGACCACGTGTTAGGATTGATTTCCAGCAGAAGGAATTCACAAAATATCCATTTTAAACTGATAATAGCATATGAATTAAACTGACCATGTGATGCACATTTTCATCCAGAAGTTGTTGATTTCAACAATTTGTTGTTTTTAACAATTTTAATTGGTTGTACTTGTAATGTTTCTGAAAACTTTTTCTTGTCGATAAGCCACTCATTTTTCATTGGTCAGCTTCCTAATGTTTGCAAGAATGTAGTATCCAAAGATTTTAGTTTTCTGCAAAGAGATTTAAATTTAGTGACTTCTCTAAAGTGTTGATTTAATTTTTCATATTGACGTACCAATTATTATAAACTATTTGAAGCAGTTCCAGTTAATTGGCCACCATTTTTTCATCGGTCAGCTTTTTAATGTTTTCAAGAACGTAGAATCCATAATAGAATCCACATAGAATCCAAAGAGATATACATTTAGTGACTTCCTTAAAGTTTTATTTCTTTTTTTATTTTCACTTACCTAGTTTTATAAACTATTTGGTTATTTGTCTAAAATTTTCCATTTCTTTAATGTCTTGCAATTGACCACTTCGTTGCACAAATAAGTATTGAAAACCACATGGTTTTTTCGTTGCATTTTAGGGTAGTGTTTTGTCAAAGTTTTCTCATATTATCTTCAACACCTTTTCAAAGATTTCGTCAACATTTTGGCAAATTGGAAGTAATTCGCAAACAATTTGAAGATGTATTTTGAAAAACGCTCATCCTGTGTTTATTGGGATCCTTCACATCGATAACAACACAGTTTCATGAGTTTATATAGAATACTTCATTATTTTTCTAATTGTTTCAGGTACACATTTTATGAGATACGTTTTCCAAAGAAAAGTTGAATTTCTTACACCCCCCAAAATATGGTAAGTTACAAGCTAAAATAAAGAATTAAATTATATTTTATTACATGGTCCAAGCAAAAAAAAAATTGGAAGTTCTTCCAAAGGCACAACTTTAAAAGCACTTCCAGAAGATGCGCTCCCAATGATGTTCTTTATTTTAACTACCCAGGAAGTTGTTTTAATTCAATTTTTTTATAACGTGGGGTTTTCATACTTTTAATGAGTAATTTTAACTTTTTTGTTTCAAATAGGTTTAAAACAGAGTAAGAATTCATAAAATGTTACAAATCATTTAAATTTTGTCGAAAAAATGCTAAATCCAATCCGAAAAAATTGAGAATTTTTGAAAATATTTGAGGTCAAACGTTTCCGACAAGCGTTAGAATCCACTAAAAATTATAAAAAAATTATAAAAATTATTTATATGACAAAATATCACTGAATTTTTTAATTTACATCCAAAATATTGAATTCGGATCACACCTAAAGAAGTGATGCAAATTCAGTGCAACAGCTGTTGAAATGGAGGACTTCCGTCCTATGACAAGCCCATGTTAAATTCATCGCTTCTGCGTCAATTTTGCACCACTTCCGGATCCAAAAAGAACATTTTCATTACTTTTTTGGCGACGCTTTTTTGCTGGGGTGTTAATTTTTAACAATTTTCATTATTGCTTCCATTTTTTTCTAGCAAGATATGTGAAAGAATGACCTACGATGAATGAAAAAAGGATAAGGCAAAATGCCCAAACAGCGAGTTCAAATGAACTACTCTCTTGTTCCACGTGGTCATAATTTTTATTCACAAAAAACATTGTATTAAGAACATTCATCATAAATTTTTATAATAAAGTACTTTTGCTTAATTTTAATGTATAAAAATTTTCATAATAGTAAAACGATTTGTTGTTCCTTTAATTATTTAATTTCTCTGTACTGAGGAATGATTGATTTAAAAATAGTTTAGTCGTCGACATTTTAAAGAGACTGTTAACCAATTTTTATTATCGGGTTTCCCAAAAAATAATCAAGTAAACCAAAATAATACTGACTTTTTAACTTGGTAGGGGTATATAACTCTTATGGTGTTGTAAAAATGAACTAAAATACAATGTTATAGATGAACTAAAATTTAAGAGAATTATAAACTAGACAAGTAGAAAAAATCTTAAGGGCTAAATCATGGTCAATATTACTACAGTTTAGTTAATTTTGAAATGGAAAAGGGTTCACTGTTATTTCAGTGTGATATTGCCATAAGCATTCCGGAAAATGCCGTCTGTATGGATTATTCAGCGCGATCATGACCTCCAGCACACGTGTAAGGTGGTAAAACAATGGATTTCGGATGAAAAATTGCGGGTGCTTAACTGGCCTGCTCAGTCGCCTTTGGAGAGTTGTAAAGGAAAAAATTGGTATTAAATTTTTGCAAAAGGCTTACGCAATATATTTGAACCTGATTCATTGATCATTTAATCCTAACCACACCGAAAAAAAGTGTCTTGTAAATTTAAGGACCATTTTAACTTTCACATAGTTCAACAAATTTACTGTAATATAGTTCATTTTTCGTAACCACAACGAAAATTAACTTAGCTAAAGGAAAACATATAAAATTTCAGTAAATGTTTTTTAGTTCACTAACTTCGAAATGGGAAGGATTTTTCCTTAAATAAATTTCCAACACAGTAGTTAATGCATCGTTGATTGATAAAAATACATGGGCAATATAAAAATCTTACTACGAAATGTGGACAATTTACTAAGAAAAAATTTTGTATGGAAAACAATTTGTGTAGTAAAAATTAACTTAACTCGAACTTAATATCCTTAAATACTAAATGCTATACTGACAAGTGAAAATTATGTCTAATGTTATAATATCTTGTTATTTCAAATATATTCTGAGAATAATTTCAAAAACGTCCCATTGGTCCATGATTCCAATAATGTACCTACTGGATGGATATTTCAATGTGGTAAGTTTTTCTATAAACGGTACTTTGTCCGCTTTTAATAAAACCAAAATTTCAATTTTTTAAAAAGAATTATTTTCACTTGCAGGTAGACAGGTCTTGTAATGATATTTTTTTTGAATATTTTTACTGTTTAATGCTAACTAAGCTGATATCCTTAATGGCTCTAGGAATTACTCTTGAAAACCGTAAGTTAAATACCAATATGAACGATAGAATTTGATAATATTTTTCTTATATTTTGTATATCTTTGCAATTTCAGATGCTTATAAGACAAATTCGCCCAACAAAAGTTAGCCAAAATCGATGAAATACATGGGCAATATAAAAATCTTACTACAAAATGTGGACAATTTACTAAGAAAAAATTTTGTATGGAAAAAAATTTGTAAAATTAACTTAACGACATTACCGATTCGTACAGATTATTTCCCTTTTTATACCCTGCTCCACACTGTGGAACAGGGTATTATAAGTTAGTGCATATGTTTGCAACACCCAGAAGGAGACGAGATAGACACATGGTGTCTTTGGCAAAAATGCTCAGGGTGGGCTCCTGAGTCGATATAGCGATGTCCGTCTGTCCGTGAACACATTTTTGTAATCAAAGTCTAGGTCGCAGTTTTAGTCCAATCGACTTCAAATTTGGCACAAGTATGTGTTTTGGCTCAGAATAGATCCCTATTGATTTTGGAAGAAATCGGTTCAGATTTAGATATAGCTCCCATATATATATTTCGCCCGATATGGACTTATATGGCCCCAGAAGCCAGAGTTTTACCCTAATTTGCTTAAAATTTTGGACAAGAAGAACAATTAGCACTATAGTCAAGTGTGCCAAATTTTATTGAAATCGGTTCAGATTTAGATATAGCTCCCATATATATCTTTCGCCCGATATGGACTAATACGGTCCCAGAAGCCAGAGTTTTACCCCAATTTGGTTGAAATTTTACACAGGGAGTAGAATTAGCATTGTAGCTATGCGTGCCAAATTTGGTTGAAATCGGTTCAGATTTAGATATATCTCCCATATATAGCTTTCGGCCGATTTAAACTCATATGACCACAGAGGCCAATTTTTAACTCCGATTTAGTTGAAATTTTGCACCGAGAGTAGAATTAGCATTGTTGCTATGTGTGCCAAATTTGGTTGAAATCGGTTCAGATTTAGATATAGCTCCCATATATAGCTTTCGCCCGATTTACACTCATATGATCACAGAGGCCAATTTTTAACTCTGATTTAGTTGAAATGTTGCACATGGAGTAGAATTAGCATTGTTGCTATGCGTGCCAAATTTGGTTGAAATCGGTTCAGATTTAGATATAGCTCCCATATATAGCTTTCGCCCGATTTACACTCATATGACCACAGAGGCCAATTTTTAACTCTGATTTAGTTGAAATGTTGCACATGGAGTAGAATTAGCATTGTTGCTATGCGTGCCAAATTTGGTTGAAATCGGTTCAGATTTAGATATAGCTCCTATATAAAGGGTGATTCTTTTGAGGTTAGGATTTTCATGCATTAGTATTTGACAGATCACGTGGGATTTCAGACATGGTGTCAAAGAGAAAGATGCTCAGTATGCTTTGACATTTCATCATGCATAGACTTACTAACGAGCAACGCTTGCAAATCATTGAATTTTATTACCAAAATCAGTGTTCGGTTCGAAATGTGTTTATCGACAAATTTTGTTCAGCGATGAGGCTCATTTCTGGTTGAATGGCTACGTAAATAAGCAAAATTGCCGCATTTGGAGTGAAGAGCAACCAGAAGCCGTTCAAGAACTGCCCATGCATCCCGAAAAATGCACTGTTTGGTGTGGTTTGTACGCTGGTGGAATCATTGGACCGTATTTTTTCAAAGATGCTGTTGGACGCAACGTTACGGTGAATGGCGATCGCTATCGTTCGATGCTAACAAACTTTTTGTTGCCAAAAATGGAAGAACTGAACTTGGTTGACATGTGGTTTCAACAAGATGGCGCTACATGCCACACAGCTCGCGATTCTATGGCCATTTTGAGGGAAAACTTCGGAGAACAATTCATCTCAAGAAATGGACCGGTAAGTTGGCCACCAAGATCATGCGATTTGACGCCTTTAGACTATTTTTTGTGGGGCTACGTCAAGTCTAAAGTCTTTAGAAATAAGCCAGCAACTATTCCAGCTTTGGAAGACAACATTTCCGAAGAAATTCGGGCTATTCCGGCCGAAATGCTCGAAAAAGTTGCCCAAAATTGGACTTTCCGAATGGACCACCTAAGACGCAGCCGCGGTCAACATTTAAATGAAATTATCTTCAAAAAGTAAATGTCATGGACCAATCTAACGTTTCAAATAAAGAACCGATGAGATTTTGCAAATTTTATGCGTTTTTTTTTTAAAAAAAAAGTTATCAAGCTCTTAACAAATCACCCTTTATATGTTTTTCTGATTTCGACAAAAATGGTCAAAATACCAACATTTTCCTTGTAAAATCGCCACTGCCTAGTAGAAAAGTAGTAAAAATGACTCTAATTTTCCTAAACTTCTAATACATATATATCGAGCTATAAATCATAAATAAACTTTTTCGAAGTTTCCTTAAAATTACTTCAGATTTAAACGTTTCCCATATTTTTTTTTTACTAACATTGTGTTCCACCCTTAACTTAAATTTTGAGTCTATAGATTTTGTAGAAGTCTATCAAATTCTGTCCAGATCGAGTGGTATTTAAATGTATGTATTTGGGACAAACCTTTATATAGCCCCCAACACATTTGACGGATGTGATATGGTATCGAAAATTTAGATCTACAAAGTGGTGCAGGGTATAATATAGTCGGCTCCGCCCGACTTTAGACTTTCCTTACTTGTTATTATATGTTGGAGTGTTTTTCCTCACATTGAAATTTTTAGATCAAGTAGAATAAAAAGTAGTTAATAAAGGGTGATTTGTTAAGAGCTTGATAACTTTTTAAAAAAAAAAAACGCATAAAATTTGCAAAATCTCATCGGTTCTTTATTTGAAACGTTAGATTGGTCCATGACATTTACTTTTTGAAGATAATTTCATTTAAATGTTGACCGCGGCTGCGTCTTAGGTGGTCCATTCGGAAAGTCCAATTTTGGGCAACTTTTTCGAGCATTTCGGCCGGAATAGCCCCGAATTTCTTCGGAAATGTTGTCTTCCAAAGCTGGAATAGTTGCTGGCTTATTTCTGTAGACTTTAGACTTGACGTAGCCCCACAAAAAATAGTCTAAAGGCGTCAAATCGCATGATCTTGGTGGCCAACTTACCGGTCCATTTCTTGAGATGAATTGTTCTCCGAAGTTTTCCCTCAAAATGGCCATAGAATCGCGAGCTGTGTGGCATGTAGCGCCATCTTGTTGAAACCACATGTCAACCAAGTTCAGTTCTTCCATTTTTGGCAACAAAAAGTTTGTTAGCATCGAACGATAGCGATCGCCATTCACCGTAACGTTGCGTCCAACAGCATCTTTGAAAAAATACGGTCCAATGATTCCACCAGCGTACAAACCACACCAAACAGTGCATTTTTCGGGATGCATGGGCAGTTCTTGAACGGCTTCTGGTTGCTCTTCACTCCAAATGCGGCAATTTTGCTTATTTACGTAGCCATTCAACCAGAAATGAGCCTCATCGCTGAACAAAATTTGTCGATAAACACATTTCGAACCGAACACTGATTTTGGTAATAAAATTCAATGATTTGCAAGCGTTGCTCGTTAGTAAGTCTATTCATGATGAAATGTCAAAGCATACTGAGCATCTTTCTCTTTGACACCATGTCTGAAATCCCACGTGATCTGTCAAATACTAATGCATGAAAATCCTAACCTCAAAAGAATCACCCTTTATAATCCTTGACGAGTTTTTAGAGACATTTTGTGTTTATCTCGTATGATTTTTTGTTTTTGTTATTGCGTCATTTATGATGTTGTTGGTGTTTTGATTCTAGAGACAATGGAATGTTCCTTGTGTGTTGTTGGTATCTTTTGTGGTGAGAGTTGTTTTCTTGCAATAGCGAGATCAGAAAGGGATCGTGTGTGTGTATGGGGTTGTTTTTCTTTACGACAGGTATGTATCCTTTATGACTATTTGTGTCTTTTATTGCTGCATTCAGTTCTGTTGATGCATTTATGAAGTGCACACGTGGTTTTATTTTTGCAAAAGTGTACGTGCGGTATTGGTGTTTATTTCGAAACATTTTAGAAACTGAGAAGTGAATGATGTGATGTTAGAGAAATCAAAAACGCTTTTTATTGATAAAAAAACAAATAACTCATAAACAAATAACAGATTAAGGAACTGCATATTTATGTTAATACTTTAAAATTAGTGCGGATTTTTAATTGATTTACATAAAAATATACAACATGAGCGGTAATAGGATGATCTATATTTATTCTACATCTGGATCACAGGTTGGAGATGCAACCATTTTTTTGAATCTATATTTTTTATGTTACAGCAGTTCCTACAGGTGAGAACTAAGTTCGAGTTTTAGCCTCTAAAATTAAAAATAAAATCACTAAGAAAAGTATAAAATTATACGTCTTCGATACAAATTTAAATATAAGTTTAAAAAAATGCCTGAGTGAAGACGTATTTTTTGTCAGCGGATCATCTTTTGCTATTTAATCCATATTTCTGCAAAAATTCAATTGAAAACCTTCAAATTTTATTCAATCAAGTTACGGAGTTTTACTTTTGAGTGTTTTCCCAATATATTTGCCAACTTTTATGCTGTCAATAATTGTGCCGGTTGCTGTACATATATTTGTCACCACCAATCGCCTTTGCTACAGCAAGAATTGGTTTATTTTTTGTTGGAGTCGAAACAACTTGAGCCATAATAACCTGGATATATTTGTGTATTTTTCCATTGTTGGTACTGTCTTTCCTGTTTACGCGTTTCTATTTGCTACTGTTGACTGGTTGACGAATATTGAGGTTAAATGCACAAGATCACTGTCCATACCCATATGACTGATAAGCAAAAGAACATTAAAATGCCGTTAAAGTGCATTATTTGCAGTAACAACTTATGTAAGTCAAAGGGAAGTGTGAAATGCCGTTGCTGTGCTCAGTGAGTACATACAGCCTGCACCGATCTCACCAGTGAGCAGCAAGACATTCTAATTGCTAAAACGGCTCTTTCTTATGTTTGTCCATCCTGTGGTAAACAAGAAACTAATACAACAATCTCTACAAACGATACATCATTGAGTGATGAAGTCAAGAGTTTAAAAAAGATGATGCACGATTTCATCACCAGAGCTAATGAGGAGCGCAACAGGGTTGATGAGGCCATGGATGCTATTGTGAGTATGAGGAAAGATATGGATGCACTCGTTAAGGATATAA